>NC_090229.1:16651730-16953230 GCF_024489055.1 Chanodichthys erythropterus
AGGACGAAAGACAGCCACAGTGGTTTTTCCGCAGAGCTGTGGACTGAAGTGTTTAGAGTCACAGCACGAGAGGCTCAGTTGGATACAAAGTGGGAAATGAACCCGGGGCAGCCTGTGCCCTCAGGCAGCAGTTCCACACAGCATGTTACCATAGTCACACATGCAAAGATCACTGGGAACACAGCGATAATAACCTTACAGGGATTTGCAATGCTGTAACTTGTTTATAGCTCCCAGCAAAACTGTGCATACATAATGCAGAGACTGCAGAGCTTGTGTGTTTCCAAAGAGCTCATGCCTACTGAAATTGTCTCTCTTCCTGTCAATTTGTCTTTGTCAGGTCGTGCCCTCTTGAGACTGAATGGCGAGAAGTTAGAGCGGATGGGTTTGGTTCAGGAGACTCTGCGACAAGAGCTTCTCCAGCAGGTTTTACAACTACAAGTACAAGAGGAAGGGCGCAACTTACAGCTGCTTAGCAGAGGTGTGTATGTGTGTGTGAATAAAGAGAAAAATGCGGAAGAAAGATTCTGCAGCAGGTGTCATGACCTGAAGCGATAATGTGAGCATAATGGAAAATGGAAGTTGTGGGCTTTGGTGTATATGTGTCTATTTATCTCTTCCTAGCAGTGTTGTTATGCTTTGGTGCAGGGGGTTTTACATTTTTTGATGATCCCCTTGAAAAGGACACCATTCCAACAGCATAAAAACAGCTATATATTTCCATGTATATAGACCCAATCAGGGCCTAAAACAAATGTTTTGCCACACCTGCCAATGGCTGCTGACTTAAAGGTGCCCTAGAATCAGAATTTGAATTTACCTCGGCATAGTTGAATAACAAGAGTTCAGTACATGGAAATGACATACAGTGAGTCTCAAACTCCATTGTTTCCACCTTCTTATGTAAATCTCATTTGTTTAAAAGACTTCTGGAAAACACTCGGATCTCAACATGACACCGACTGTTACGTAACAGTCGGGATCATTAATATGTATGACCCCAATATTTGCATAATGCCAGCCCATTCGACGCATTAGACAAGGAAAGGCAGTATTAACGGCTGGATCTGTGCACAGACAAGGTAAGCAAGCAAGAACAACAGCGAAAAATGGCAGATGGAGCAATAATAACTGACATGATCCATGATAACATGATATTTTTAGTGATATTTGTAAATTGTCTTTCTAAATGTTTCGTTAGCATGATGCTAATGTACTGTTAAATGAGGTTAAAGTTACCATCGTTTCTTACTGTATTCACGGAGACGAGAGCCGTCGCTATTTTCATTTTTAAACACTTGCAGTCTGTATGATTCATAAACACAACTTGATTCTTTATAAATCTCTCCAACAGTGTAGCATTAGCCGTTAGCCACGGAGCACAGCCTCAAACTCACACAAAATCAAACGTAACCATCTAAATAAATACTTTACTCACATAATTCGAAGCATGCGTACAGCATGCATGACGAACATCTTGTAAAGATCCATTTGAGGGTTATATTAGCTGTGTAAACTTTTTTATGCGATGTATATATAGTCGAGAGCTCGTGGGGCAGAGGGAACGCATCTCTTAAAGGGGCCGTGCTGAAAAAATCAGTGCATAGTTAATGATGCCCCAAAATAGGCAGCTAAAAAAATTAATTAAAAAAAAATCTATGGGGTATTTTGAGCTGAAACTTCACAGACACATTCAGGGGACACCTTAGACTTATATTACATCTTGTAAAAAAACAATCTAGGGCACCTTTAAGAAAATTTACCGGCCAAAAATATTTCTTACCAGCCATGACACAAAAACAGGCAGTTATGACAGCAAAATTTTAGATTTGTCCATTGAAGCGAGGAAGGCATGAAAGAGAGCTCAACTTCGCGCACTCTCTGAGAGATACGGCTTTCAGGTCGCTCGCTTTGGATGTTCAACTTTCCACACGGTGCGTGACTAACAAATTCCCTTTTGCGTGTTCCAGCACTTGAATATTTACATTGGAAAGGCTGAAAATTTGGTGATGATGAAGCACTGACTTGTCAACTGTACATGTTCATGTTGTCACATTGTTAGAATTCAAAAAATTGTTACTGGCCAATTGGCGACTGACACCATTTCATTCATTCGCCAAGACGATTATACTGTGTGATAAAAAGTGATATTATGTTGTTTCTAAAATTTAACTATTCACTATTTTAATGTGATTACTATTAGCCAAAATGATTCAAATAATATATGGAAAATATTTACTTTGTATTAAGCATAATTATCTTTTTTTCTACCCACTATTAGAGTTATATTAGATTTATATACCTGAAGAAAGACAAACTAGGGTGGTCATTAACATAATAATCAGTGCACTCAAGGTATGGATTTTATTAATTTTGTGAAAGGTCATTAGTAAAATAAAAATGATAAAAAATTAGTCGCTTGTTTATAGTAATAAGTATACTACCTTTCAGTTGTTTGGGTCCTGTTTTTTCTCTTATGCTCACCAATGCTGCATTTATTTGATAATTACAGTAAAAACAGCAATATTGTGAAATATTATTACAATTTCAAATAACTGTTATCTATTGGAATATTATATTTTAAAATGTAATATATTCCTGTTATGGCAAAGCTGAATTTTCAGCCTCATTACTCCAGTCTTCAGTGTCACATGATCCTTCAGAAATCATTCTAATATGCTGATGTAGTGCTCAAGAAACATTATTTCTTATTATCAATGTTGAAAATGGTTGTGCTGCTTAATATTTTTGCATAAACCTTCAAGATTCTTTGATGAAAAGAAAAGTTCAAAGGACCAGCATTTATTTTGTAATATTATAAATGTCTTTACTCTCACTTGTGATCAATTTAATGCATCATTGCTGAATAAAGGTATACATTTCTTTAAAAAAATCTTACTTTTGAACCGTAGCGTATAGTGTAATGGAAATTTTGTCTCCTGGATTCACCATACACCACTAATATAAGTATTTTTACAGATTAAAATAATTCATTCTTTCTCTTTTTCTCCATTTCTCATTTTCTTTCACTGTCCCTCTCTTCTCCAGGGCTATCTGGAAACCTGTCATAGCTTCAACCATGCGTGGGGCAGTTCTACCAGACTGACTGCACTCTGAAGGAACATCAATATGACTAGTCAGGATGAGGCCAGAGACATTTGACTGGAGCTGTCAGGGACTGGGACACGGGGACAGGTTTCAGTTATACAGCTCAGCCTCCACATCCTCACTACACTTAAGCAAACTCAGACCAGATGACACCCACAAAAGGAGCTTTCATGTGTGTCTGTTGATTTATCTACTCCAAATCTCCTTAAAAAATCATAAAATGCAGATCTTTGTATCTGATGAAGGTGGATCCAGCTGGCTGTACCAAAGCTCCCTGGATTTTGTAAAAAACTCAGATCTACATTAAAGTCTACGAGACACTATCAGAGCGTGCAAAAGCTGTGTTACGAAGACCTTTTGCACATAGAAAACAATCTATTTTCTGCTGGAATGTGACCTTACCAGACGTGCCCTCAAATGTGCCCGTCAAAACTGTGGTATTATATATGCTAAATATATCCGGTAGAGATCCTGTAGGATTTTACATGAATCAAATCACATTAGAGATGAACCTAAAGGATTCAAACCTGCATTTGTACTCTGTACTCAAGTGGACTTCCTGTATATGGCTATAGGCTGTACTGTTTTTTTTGTTTCTTGTAACAACTCAGTTGCTTTTTAACAAAGAGATAAAATGTGTCCAAACGAGTTTCCCATGTGACAATGACAACAGCATTTACACTGAAATGATAAGTGTCGCTGGCCACAAAAGGCTGTGTAAAATTACAAAGCTCTGCAAGTGTCTGAGAATTGCAGATGACAGACGTAAGGTTAAGATGAAACGGATGACGTGCTGCGTTGTGCCCTAAAAAGACTCAAGTCTTGACTTGCACGAGAGACCATTCAAATAACCCACATCAAAACATCGAGATGGTACAGTGCGAGAACCTGAAAGCTGTTTGAGTCACGCAAAACTTGTAAAACTGTATTCCTGCATTATTTTGTGAAGAGTCTCATGTATTATTTTAAGTACTGATAGGAGACTGATTCCTTAACATGGATTGTTAAGTGTTGTGACACCATGACTCAGCTTGTGATGTATTAGATTTGATTTTCCATCAAGGTTGGGCAGAAACATTCTTCAAATATTGTGGGAAGTGCATTGGCATTTAAGATGTTTTAAAAGATACTTTATACTGAAAATGCTAAACTAGTTGAAGGATTATCTTTAATTTGTTGAAAAGCTAATTGTTTTGTCAAATAGGGAAATGTTTTTAGCCACAGTTCGGATTACACAATGTGCTTTTACCCGCGGGCAGCGCTGTTCGTGTTAAGTCTGGATTGTACATTCTCCGAATGAAATATGTCACATTTTCACATGACGTACCAAAAGAAACATTTGGATTTTTTTCCACATATATTTGTATGGTTGAGACCTAGTTATAGACTGTTCTAATTGATTACAAATGTTAAATAATAAATTCATTTGTGATGTTACCATTTTAAATAATTATGTGCATATTTGTATTTGATATTGCAAAAGATTTCTTACATGGTTGTGATCATTATGAAACAAGTAGCCTATATTTTTCCCCATTTCTTTTTATGCTTTTTGTTTGTGTGTATGAGTATGTGTGTGATATGGGAATTAGTTCAGAGATAACAGTACTCCAAAAAAGCTGCACTCAAGATGTTTTGTGCACTTTTTATTTAAAATAAAGCGAGCCTGCAAAACTTTAATCAACATTTTTAAAAAAGAATGTGTGTTTTGTTTCTCTGTAATCATTTGTTATATGGGTCATTTCTATAATACTGTGCCTTTTGAGCTTTGAAACTTTTTAAAAGTGTTTTTGTTTCATCATAAAAAGATCATTCTAAAGTATTCAAGTCATACAGTCTAAGCTCAGTCAATTTGACGTCAGTTTTTTTATGTCAATTTGACACCAATTTTTTGATGTCAATTTGATGTCAGTTTTTTATGTCAATTTTTTTATGTCAGTTTTTGATGTCAATTTGACATCAGTTTTTTAATGTCAATTTGACATCAATTTTATTTATGTCAATTTGACGTCAGTTTTTTGTTGTCAATTTGATGTCAGTTTATTGATGTCAATTTGACATCAGTTTTTTTCTTAATAGACGTCAGTTTATTGATGTCAATTTGACATAAATGTTTTGATGTTAGTTTTTTTATGTCAATTTGATGTCAATTTTTTGAAATCAGTTTATTGATGTCAATTTTTTTATGTCAGTTTTTGATGTAAATTTGACGTCAGTTTTTTTATGTCAATTTGATGTCAGTTTTTTGATGTCAGTTTTTTTATGTCAATTTGACTTCTGTTTTTGATGTAAATTTGACGTCAGTTTTTTGACGTCAATTTTTTTTATGTCAATTTGATGTCAGTTTTTTGATGTCAGTTTTTTATGTCAATTTGACACCAATTTTTTGATGTCAATTTTATGTCACTTTTTTGATGTCAGTTTTTTTATGTCAATTTGACTTCTGTTTTTGATGTAAATTTGACGTCAGTTTTTTGACGTCAATTTTTTTTATGTCAATTTGATGTCAATTTGACACCAATTTTTTTGTCAATTTTATGTCACTTTTTTGATGTAAATTTTTTAATGTCAGTTTTTGATGTCAATTTGACACCAATTTTTTGATGTCAATTTGACACCAATTTTTTGATGTCAATTTGACGTCAGTTTTTTAATGTCAATTTTTTAAGTCAATTTGACGTCAGTTTTTTTATGTCAATTTTTTTATGTCAGTTTTTGATGTCAATTTGACACCAATTTTTTATGTCAATTTGATGTCAGTTTTTGATGTCAATTTGACGTCAGTTTTTTAATGTCAATTTTTTATGTCAATTTGACGTCAGTTTTTTTATGTCAATTTGATGTCAGTTTTTTTATGTCAATTTGATGTCAGTTTTTGATGTCAATTTGACACAAATTTTTTGATGTCAATTTGACAATAGTTTATTGATGTCAATTTGACGTCAATTTTTTTGTCAATGTGACGTCAGTTTATTGATGTCAATTTGACGTCAGTTTTTTTGTCAATGTGACGTCAGTTTATTGATGTCAATTTGACGTCAGTTTTTTTGTCAATGTGACGTCAGTTTATTGATGTCAATTTGACGTCAGTTTTTTTGTCAATGTGACGTCAGTTTATTGATGTCAATTTGACACCAATTTTTTAATGTCAATTTTTTTAAGTCAATTTGACGTCAGTTTTTTGATGTCAATTTTTTATGTCAGTTTTTGATGTCAATTTGACACCAGTTTTTTTATGTCAATTTTATGTCAGTTTTTTTATGTCAGTTTTTTTATGTACATTTTTTAATGTCAGTTTTTGATGTCAATTTGACACCAATTTTTTTATGTCAATTTTATGTCAGTTTTTTTATGTACATTTTTTAATGTCAGTTTTTGATGTCAATTTGACACCAATTTTTTGATGTCAGTTTGACGTCAGTTTTTTAATGTCAATTTTTTTAAGTCAATTTGACGTCAGTTTTTTGATGTCAATTTTTTTAATGTCAGTTTTTGATGTCAATTTGACACCAATTTTTTTATGTCAGTTTGACGTCAGTTTTTTAATGTCAATTTTTTTAAGTCAATTTGACGTCAGTTTTTTTGATGTCAATTTTTTTAATGTCAGTTTTTGATGTCAATTTGAGACCAATTTTTTGATGTCAATTTGAGACCAATTTTTTGATGTCAATTTGAGACCAATTTTTTTATGTCAATTTGACGTCAGTTTTTTAATGTCAATTTTTTTATGTCAATTTGATGTCAATTTGACACAAATTTTTTGATGTCTATTTGACGTCAGTTTTTGATGTCAATTTGACGTCAATTTTTTTGTCAATGTGACGTCAGTTTATTGATGTCAATTTTTTATGTCAGTTTTTGATGTCAATTTGACGTCAGTTTTTTAATGTCAATTTGACATAAATTTTTGATGTCAATTTGACAAATTTTTTGAAGTCATTTTTTTATGTCAATGTGACGTCAGTTTATTGATGTCAATTTGATGTCAGTTTTTTTATGAGTTTATTGGTCAATTTGACATCAGTTTTTTGATGTCAATTTGATGTCAGTTTTTTTATGAGTTTATTGGTCAATTTGACATCAGTTTTTTTATGTCAATTTGACGTCAGTTTATTGGTCAATTTGACATCAGTTTTTTGATGTCAGTTTTTTTATGTCAATTTGATGTCAGTTTTTTAATGTCATTTTTTTAATGTAAATTTTTTTGTCAATTTGACGTCAGTTTTTTATGTCAATTTTTTTATGTCAGTTTTTGATGTCAATTTGACACAAATTTTTTGTCAATTTGAAGTCAGTTTTTTATGTCAATTTGATATCAGTTTTTTGAAGTCAGTTTTTTGTCAATTTGATGTCAATTTTTTGATGTCATTTTTTATGGCAATTTGACAAATTTTTTTATGTCAATTTGTTTTCAAAGCACTATTGCATCACATACTGTACTGATGCTTGTATCAAAATGACAATACCACCTTATTGATGACGTTTGAAGCTTTGAACGTCATGCAGTATCGGAAAATCAAAGATGTTGATCCAGGAACATGTTGTACTTGGTGAAATCACGTTCACCGTCAAAGGTCATGAAACCAAACACCTTGTAATAACTGTTGACTTCATTTACATGATGGAATATCATATCATACATCTCACAAGTTATTTTACATGTGTTATTTTGGCACATGTAACCAAATGAAAGATTATTTTGGCTAAAAGTGGGTTACTCATAGCCGGAATATATTGGGTCTATAGTTAACCGAGACGGTGAAATGAAGGCTATTGCTTGCTGGGAATGACCCAGACTAATCACAGAGCGGGCCGAAACTACATTTCCCACAATGCGTTTCGCGAGGCATTAACAGCTGACAGTCCAGTCTAGCTTCATGGCGAGTCGGATCTGAGTGGAGAATGTTGTGTGTGAGATGGAGTGCAGGAGGAAAAACTCAAGCCGATCGAACAGGTATCACAACACAGCTGTCTGCGATCCATTTGTTATTCTAAAAACATATAGGCCTATACCAAATTATAATGGAAAGCGTCAGTGCGTTTTGACGCAGGTGTACCTCTTCCCTACGTTACTATGCGTTGCTGTTGACCCACATCGAGTCAATTAATAATTCATTTTTAGCATGGTACAGAACGGTTTATCATACAGTGGAATACAACATTTCTTTGCTCTGATGATGAAAGAAAATTAATCATCATAGGAACCTAAAACAGCATTGCGTTAGTTAACCCCCTTCCTTCCCTCCTGTCCCAGTTTCAGCAAGCTTCTGCTGCGCGCTAATGACGCGTTATTATTATAATGAACTGTAGACTGAGGTCTCCCTCCTAACACTACATGTGTTCCCATTAGTGCACCGTGGAGAGATCACATCCTAATAGATCAACAACCGAGATCTGACCTTTGAGATGTCGTTATTTTATTGGGTGTGTGTAATTCTTTACTATAGCCTGTTTTAATTGACCCTATAATTATTTTTATATAATATATCTCACTTTAAAAAGCCATTTTTTGCCCTCCCCCTTCTTATTGTTTTCCCCTTGAGAAATATAAGACTGTAAACGTGTCTCCTCTAGAATTTCAGTGAAAATACTAGAACAGACCATCTCACACTGTGGGAAAAAAACAAAAACAAAAAACAAAAATGAATTTAGTGAAAATATAGTGACTGTGTGTCATATTGTGAAAATGTCAAATTCTTCAAGAATTGAAGAACAAATTGTCTGAGTTTTGCTATCCATTAGGTTTTAGCTCTAAATATTGTATAAACAATTGTCTAATTTCACCGAAGGGGAAATATCTGAGATGAAATTGACATTTCAATGAAACGATAACTGAGAACTCTCAGCAGTAAAGCTGTCCTCTCTGTCTCCTGCTTCTATTAATACTTTCCATCCACATCACCTGTAGAACTGATCCTCTTATTCGGTCAAGCCCACATGCTGAGCGAGCCAGTATCCAGACACAAAGAAAAGTTGTTTTTCTATTCATTAAAAGACATTAGTGGTCAAAACTTCAAGGGTTTCTCTGCTTAAACAGAAGCAGATTCCTTTGTTGAATCTGCAGATCTGGTCTTTTCTTAAAGCAGACATGTGCTTTTGCCAGAGCATTAGGAGCGGTATGATGTCCGCCCTCACCGTGACCCAAGCTTTGTGCTTCAGCTGTGATTATTAGCTGGTTTATCTGTGTTGGGCTGTTTGAGCTTCAGTGAGAATGTGACCTTTATTGCTTATATGGAAGACAGCCATCAGGCTTTCTCAGATGATATGAGTACGCTGCCCGGATACACAGGGGCCAGAATATCAGGCTGCTGGTCTCTCCGTACAGATGGAGGGTAAGTTATTAAATGCACTGTTTTGTATTTAAAAGGTTAATTAAATGTCTTTTTGCCCTTTCACTTGAGAGCCTAATCTGAACAGATGTATGCTTTTAAGGAGTAAATCACTGCTGTTTTCTCAAACATTTTCACTGAAAACATTTGATCATTTTATCTTGTTTATAGTCTAGATTTTATTTCAGCCCAATATCCTTTTTTTTTTCTTCTTCAAGATGTTATATCTTTTGGCTATTCCCTTTTGCTCTGTGTTGTTTGGCAGTTTTGAATGTACTGTGACTAGTGGCCTGATTTAGTCACTCACTCGTGCTGATACAAAGAGTGAGAGAGACAGGTTGTGTATGACATTGATGTGATGGTGGAAAGATCTCTTGGTTGCTGTTTTAAACCTGAAAAATGTGAATGTGAAACATTCACAATTAGTTCACATTGATTGTTTATGGCTGAAAGCTTGTTTGTTTCAGTTGAGCATCAATCTTGTGACATATTGAACAACAAGATAGTTTTTTAGAAATTCACTCACATACACCAGTTTTATTTTAGTATTATTTATACATATGTGCATAATTATTAGGCAAGTCAATATTTGAATCCTATTCATTTTGTATATAATCTTTTATAACTTAAGTGATATAATTGTTAACAAGCTTGGGCTGGAAGTAAAAAACGCCTCATATATTTAGATGTACATAATTATTAAGCAGGTTTTCTTTAACTGGTAAAATGGGCCAAAAAAGGGATTGAACTCACACTGAACAGTCAAAAATTATTAAATGCCTGAAATTATAGAAATTGCTAAATTAAAGGTGCTCTAAGTAATCCTGGGTGGAGTAACTTCCTGTTGACGTTCGAAGTGTTGTCAAACAAAACAGAGGCTAGCTAGACCCTCCCTCCTCCTCCTCCTCCCCCTCCCCCTCCCCTCCGTGCTTTCTGAAACAGTCATGAACGCGCATTTAAAATCATTCTTGTCGGTTATTGGCTGGAGCGTGTTTATTATGATTCGTGGTCCAAGCTGGACCAGTTTGTTTTTATTGCCGTTTTTGGAGCTTGTGGCGACCGCATTTTTTTTACAGTGTGTTCAGGGGACAGGCAGCTAGCGGATAGTGAGGAGATGTTTGCTGTATGTGACAAAAATGTTTTGGCCTAAAATCACGTGACATCACTTAGAGCACCTTTAAGGCATGGACAAAAACATTTGAACCATTGGACAAGAACATTTCCCATTTTCATTCAAGTTTTTCATCTAATTTTTATATTTTATTTTATTTCAGCCTCATGAAAAGATTTTTAATGGTTTTAGTTAAAGATGACAACAATGATGCCCACATACTACTCACTGCCAGATTTTTTTTTTGGTAAGGCATTAGAGATTAATTGCTTTTGCCATTTACGTCATATAGACATCAAACAAGTTATAAAATATGTCTTTGTTAAATAATAAACTCTTGATTTTAGGCAAAAAGAACGCTGAAGAATTACTTTGTTTCTTAGATGTCAGATTTTGTTAAAAGCAACAACTTTTATTCAGTTATGTGCTATGTGCTTTGTTGTTGAGAGGACAGAATAAAAATATATATATTTATTTAACATAAATAATTTTTGAAGGCTCAAAATAAAAGGGTAGGGTTGTAATTCATGTCACTAGGAGCTCCAAAAAGAATAGCAAAAGTACTAACTGGTGTCAGAAAGGTTTCCCAAACACACCTCCTCTATCCCATTGGTTGGACATAGAGATTTCCCCGCCCAAACCTCACCCTATTGGTTGAGCTGCTGTTGCTGTGTTGGGTTGGTCAGACAGAGCAATTCTTTTATAGAACCACAGAGAAACAGTGTTATGAATATCCATGAAAATCCATGTGAATGTATTTTATAATATAATAATTCTCTCTTTTTTTTTGGTCTAGTGGGAGTGGTGAAGAGTCTCTGGACAGGCTCCTCCCCCCGGTCAACACCTCTCGCAGGAAGAGCAGCACTCTGGGTAAAACAGAACCTCCACTGCTCCGCACCGGCACACGTACCATCTACATAGCCGGCAGACCGCCCTGGTACAACGAACATGGAGCCCAGTTTAAAGAGGCCTTTGTCATTGGTACGAGTAGACAGAAAGAGTGTGAACAGAAACATACCAATGACTTCAAATTAGAAATAGAGAAATTGAGACTTTCAGTATTGGCTCAGCTTGTTCCCTGTTAGGTTTTCTTGTATATTTGAACTTAAATCCTAAATCTGAAGTCTAAATAAGTAATAATGTTGTTACAGGTCTCTGCGGAGGCAGTGCCTCTGGAAAAACTACTGTAGCCAATAAAATCATTGAAGCTTTAGATGTTCCTTGGGTTGTTCTACTATCTATGGACTCATTTTATAAGGTGAGGTGCTAGTGGTTGTTTGTGTTTATGAAAAAGAAGTTTGAGTGTGAGATCTGAATGAGCGATTGGTCCACCATGTGAAGTTAATCTGTTAAATCAAGTGCTTCTGAAAGTCTCTCGTAATCCCTCTCCTTCCTTCTTTATCTCTGTGTGAATCAATTTGTTCCAACACATGACCAGGGAGTCACATTTGATCTGCACATATAACATCAAAATGGCCGCTGTGGAGATTTATTTGTTTGTTGTTCAGCAAGACTGTATCCACTGTGAAGTCTCACTTCTTTTTGATGTAGTTTGCCAAAAAATTAAAATTCTGGCATCATTTACTCAAGATTATCTAAAAAGAATTGGCTCTTAAAGGTGCCCTAGAATTAAAAATTGAATTTACCTCGGCATAGTTAAAAAATAAGAGTTCAGTACATGGAAAAGACATACAGTGAGTCTCAAACTCCATTGTTTCCTCCTTCTTATATAAATCTCGTTTGTTTAAAAGACCTCTGAAGAACAGGCGAATCTCAGCATAACACCGACTGTTACGTAACAGTTGGGGTGTACGCCCCCAATATTTGCATATGCCAGCTCATGTTCAAGGCATTACACAAGGGCAGGACGTCTGAATGTGCACAGCTGAATCATCAGACTAGGTAAGCAAGCAAGGACAATAGCGAAAAATGGCAATTGGAGCGATAATAACTGACATGATCCATGATAACATGATATTTTTAGTGATATTTGTAAGTTGTCTTTCTAAATGTTTTGTTAGCATGTTGCTAATGTACTGTTAAATGTGGTTAAAGTTACCATCGTTTCTTACTGTATTCACGGAGACAAGAGCCGTCACTATTTTCATTTTTAAACACTTGCAGTCTGTATAATTCATAAACACAACTTCATTCTTTATAAATCTCTCCAACAGTGTAGCATTAGCCGTTAGCCACAGAGCACAGCCTCAAACTCATTCAGAATCAATGTAAACATCAAAATAAACACTGTACTTATGCGATTAGACATGCTGCATGACGAACACTTTGTAAAGATCCATTTTGAGGGTTATAATAGCTGTTTGAACTTTTTTTTTAATGTTGTTTAAGGTAAGCGCAAGCTCTTGGGGCGTGGAGCACGAGATTTAAAGGGCCACACACCCTGAATCGGCTCATTTCTAATTATGCCCCAAAATAGGCAGTTAAAAAAAAAAAAAAAAAAAAATCTATGGGGTATTTTGAGCTGAAACTTCACAGACACATTCAGGGGACACCTTAGACTTATATTACATCTTTTAAAAAAGGTTCTAGGTCACCTTTAAGAGTACACTGGTCATGCTGTAATGTTTTTTAATCACTTTGTGTTCCTCAGGAGAAAACAACAACAACAATATAAGGGTATAACACAAATGACAAGAATTTTCATTTTTGGGCAAACTATATCTTTTTTAAATTGTATGTAACTCTTAACATGTTTTCACACATATTAACATATTACTAACAGCCTTCTAGCCTCAGATGCCATGGTTTATGTGATTAGAATATAAATGTGTTAAAGCACATATGGAGATGGGGCAGGATTGTGATCTTTCTTGTGTGTGGCGCCCCCACCAGTGATCAGACACGCAACCTTTATGTTACCCATCTGCAGGTTCTGTCTCCAGAGGAGCAAGCTCTAGCGGCCAATAACGACTATAACTTTGACCATCCGGGAGCTTTCGACTTTGAGCTGCTTGTGACCACACTGCGGAAACTTAAACAAGGGAAAAGTGTAAAAATCCCAGTGTATGACTTCACTACACACGGACGCCAGAAAGACTGGGTGCGTGTGTGTCGCAGATGTTTCACAATATTTTCCAGATACCACCAATACAGATGCAGCAAAAAGATTTCAGTTGTTTGATGGTGTTTACTTCTTTATCCCTTTTCCAGAAAAATGTCTATGGTGCCAGCGTCATTATCTTTGAAGGCATCTTGTCCTTTGCAGACAAAGAGCTCTTGCAGGTATTATGAAATGTTTCTGAATGTTTAAATGCTGATAAAAATTCAAAGTGAAGTAAGTGATAAAAATGCTTTTGTGATGAAGTAAGGGAGATGACGAGCCATGAAATGAAAATTTGCCTTTTGTTGCTTTTAGTTCATATGAATTAGGTTTTAGCTATATATTTATCTATATATGCTAGTAAGTTGCTAAAAGTTGACAAAATTAACATTTTGCAGGTATATGCATTTCAAATGTACACATTACTAAAATATTGATGAGTCGGTGTGAAAATATTATATCCTACTACTGAAAACATAATATTTCTTCAGTCATCTTATGTTTTTTGCAGCTGATGGATATGAAGATTTTTGTAGATACAGATTCGGATATTCGGCTGGTACGGCGGCTGAGGAGGGACATCACAGAGAGAGGACGTGACATTGAGGGTGTGATTAAACAATACAATAAGTTTGTAAAACCAGCTTTTGAGCAGTACATAGAACCAACCATGCGACTTGCAGACATTGTTGTGCCACGTGGTGAGTTCAGTATTTATTTCCTGCAGTGTATAATTGCAGTTACCATTGCCTTTTGAATACAGATGAGATTCTCCTCTCTCCTGCAAACACAGGTGGGGGTAACATGGTGGCCATTGACCTGATCGTTCAGCATGTTCACAGCCAGCTAGAAGAAGTGAGTGCAAATGTGTCCTGTGAACTAATCTTATCCATTGTTCCAGCAAAACAGAAGTTGTGCATTCATTTTTTGTGGTCGCATTGGTAGTCCGCCCTATACTAGATATTAGGGTTGTCAAACGATTAATCGCATACAAAATAAAACTTTGAGTTTGCATAATATATGTGTGAGTAATATGTGTAAATAATATGTATATATAAATACACACAAATTAATGTATATATTTAAAAGAAATATGTTATTTATGTACAAAAAATGTATTTATATATAATATAAATTATATAGAAATATAAATAAATACATATACTTGTAAATATTTCTCAAATATATACATGGATGTGTTTGTATTTATTTATACATAATAATTGCACACAGTACACCCACATATATTAGGCACACTCAAACTTTTATTTTGTATGCGATTAATCGTGATTAATCGTTTGACATCCCTACTAGATAAATTAAAGGGTTAGTTCACCCTAAAATGAAAATTTAGTCATACTCACCCTCATGTCGTTCCACACCCATAAGACCTAAATTAAGATATTTTGATAAAATCCGAAGGCTCAATGAGGCCTGTATTGCCACCAAGATCATTTCCTTTGTCAATGCCCAGAAAGGTGCTAAAAACATATTTAAAACAGTTCATGTGACTACAGTGGTTCAACCTTAATATTATAAAGTGATGAGAATACTTTTTGTGCGGCAAAAAAACAAAATAATGACTTTATTCAGCGATTCCTAGTGATGGGCGATTTTCAAAACGATGCTTCATGAATCTTCAAAGCTTTACGAATCTTTTGTTTCGAATCAGTGGCCAAAATCACGTGATTTCAGTAAACGAGGCTTTGTTACATCATAAGTGTTTCGAAATTTCAATAGTTCATGTGACTTTGGCAATTTGATACGTGCTCCAAAACACTGATTCGAAACAAAAGATTCATAAAGCTTCGATCGCACATCGCTAGATATTGTTGAATAAAGTTGCTTTTTTTTGTTGTTGTTTTTTTTTTGGCACACAAAAAGTATTCTTGTTGCTTCATAACATTAAGGTTTAACCACTGTAGTCACATGTTTTAAATATGCCTTTAGTAGCTTTCTGGGCATTGAAAAAGGAAACGATCTTGCTGGCAATGGAGGCCTCACTGAGCCATCGGATTTCATCAAAAATATCTTAATTTGTGTTAATGACAGAAATTTCATTTTTGGGTGAACTAACCCTAAAAACACTTTTTAAGAACTTAATGTTCAACATGAAAAACTGAGATGTTTTAGTGTAGTTGTGCAGGGTTTATTTAAAATATCATCTCAAAAATCTAAGGGGACATGTGGTATGTTGAATGGACTTTTTCAGCTTCCTTCATATTTCCACAGCGCCCTCTCTCGGCGAATAGAAGTTTTGCAACTTCCATTTTTTGTTTGTCCCTATCTGTGTAATATAAATACCATGAAGTAAACAATTATTATAGAAGTCCTTATTTAAGACAGAAAACTTCTCTCCACAATCAGCCTGCTAACTCTTTTCTTTCACTGATCTTTCATCTCTGTTCTGTTGCATGCATTCTCTCGGCAGCGTGAGATTAGTGTCAGGTAGAGAAGATTTTTACTCAGTACATGAGTGTGTATGCATGTATTATTTCAAATTAAGGCAAACAGCCCACTCCTTTAGTGTTGCAGTCAATGTTAGAAATGTTATGTCCCACTGTACAAATGGCCTTCATTTGTATTTGAATCATCTTTTTGTCTTTGGCAGTGCTTATTTGCTTTACATCTCTTCTCTTTCATATGCACACGCACACACAGGGCGCTCCTGGCCACGGCCCATCAGTCCCAGCCGCTGCCTCAGACTCTCAGTGTGTTGGAAAGCACGCCACAGGTTCGAGGTCTCCACACCATCATCAGGTGAGTGGTGAGTGTCACATGAATCAGATCTCATGAAACACATCAAAAGATAACCTAGTTTAAGAAGTTGATGCTTGATGTTGAAGTGTGTTTTGGAATCCATTCATCTGTTGCAAGTGCCATTCAGAATTCCTCACATCTTACTGTGTGAATCGGGCTAATGACTCACTGGCCTTTCTGACCCTTTTCTCTGTGTCTCTTATGCACTCCTCCTCAATTTTTCTGTTTGTTTTTAGGAACAAAGACACCAGCCGTGACGAGTTCATCTTCTACTCAAAGAGACTGATGCGGTTGCTTATTGAACATGCACTCTCTTTCTTGCCCTCCAAGGTGTGTGGGTGTATTTGTGTGTGTACATGTGCCGATCAGTGTCTTTTTTGGCAGAGTTTGATATTATTGTGCGATCAAAGATGAATCTACCATGATTTGAAATGATACCTAGTACTCAATTAAAAAATTGAATTACGTGACCTGCCAGTTAATTAATCAAATTCATTGCTAATAACCACACGTCAATAAAATTAGCTAAATTAATTACATATGCCAGTTAATTCAAATCAAAATAATACCAACTAGTCACACAGATATCAATAGAAATTCGATTCTGATTAATTAAATGTCAGTTAATTAATCAAATGAATCACAATTAATCACGCATGTCAATAAAATTTTATTTGAATTAATTACATGATATGCCAATTAATTTATCAAATTAATTGCTAATAATCAAAGACATCTCAATTAAACTTTTTATTGGATTAATTGCATTATATGCCAGTTAATTAATCAGCAAGGGTAATTGTATTATTTTTCGTTATTTATAATTAATCACAATTAATTTGCCTGTTATTTTAATTGTATTATTTTGAATATTTTAATTATTCTGTTCCCAATTGTCCTTTTTAATAAATAATAGCATATAAATACATGGTTTATAGATTATATTAATGTTATCTATAACATTAACAACCTTATTTTGCTTATGTTTCTCTTTTGCTGACCTGTTGTCACCCCTCTTAATGAATGCAGATCAAAACATTTTCTTCTCAGTTGTACAATGTGTATCTTCACAAAAATATCTGTCTTTTTTACAGGCCTGTACCATCCAAACACCACAAGGTCAACAGTATAAGGGGCGCAGATTTAGTGGGAAAGGGGTAAATTTGTGTGTCTGATAGGTTCATTTTTAGTATTTGAACATTTCTTACTTTATTGGAATCATCTTGGTTTTGTAGCAGCACCTGTCTTTCTGCCTCTTAGATCACAGGTGTGTCCGTTCTTCGGGCAGGTGAGACCATGGAGCCTGCTCTGAGAGCCGTGTGGAAAGACGTCCGTATTGGGAAGATTTTGATCCAGACTAATCTGGATTCAGGAGAACCAGAGGTAACACAGGACAAAACAGAATGAATACAATGAAGCCTGTCTCTCTTGTGTACTATAAGAGAGATCTTAGGCCCTGTTTAGACCTGATATTAAGCTGCGATTTGGTCGATCAGATCACAAGTAGACGAGGGAGACACATACCCGGTTCCATTTTGTCCACTTTCAACCACTTCTGTCCTGACTTCTTCGAGGAGAGGGTCTATGGTGTATGGGTTTTTTCTGAACTTTCGATCTAATGGACAAAATAAGCTCTCACAATTTACATATGAAAGCACCCAAAGGCGACAGAAAAACATACAGAGAGCGTCAGCTTTCGTTTCTGCTCTGATAGCCACAAGACCACGCCGAACACTGTGATGGTGCGTGCTAGAAATCAGGAATGGAGAGAATTGTGCTTGATACGTTTTTCGTCTTCAAACCAAACTTGGGTCTCCAGCCAACAAAGTTTAAATCCTGTTTGGCTGGTGTGCTTTCCATAATGTTTATGCATTAGGCCAGTAGGAGGAGAGTAGGTGGTCTTTCGACCACATGAGCGTTGCCACTACGAAAGCAATCCAGTCAAATGTGTTTTCAATTATTTCTGACCCAAAACACTAGTACTGCTAACTCAGTCAAGATTATCATGGTAAAGAAATTTTGGGTCTTAGATTGGCCAAGTCAATCTCCAGATTTAAGTCCTCTAGAACAAGCATTTTTACCAGCTGAAGAGGAGACTAAAGGCAGAAACTCCCCAAAAACAAGCAACTGTTGAAAATGGCTGCATTAAAGGTGCTAAAGAGGATCTTTTCATTGACTGAGAATCCAAAGACTGTTAGTAAGTTTTTGAAATGAACGCATGCTTAAGAACAACCCCCCTCCTTCACAGCTCATTTCGAGGGAACGCCTCCCAAAACTCGCGCACGAGTATTGGAACACAAGTGTTTACCACCGGCATTCGGTGTGTTGTGTTAGTGGATTCATTAAGTCGGACTCACCAAAGGTAACTCATAATCTGCAGTTGTTACTCCCGTCTCCTGACAAAAACATTGCATGCGGCACCTGTGGAGTGTGGAAAGTTACTGGAGCGCGCAGATGCGCTCGTCTCTCACAAGGAACATCATGGCAGTGATTGACAAGCCAGAGGGCCAATGGTTTACGCGATGATCGCGTAAACGACTGGCTGATGTTTTTAAGGCCCTACCTCGTGCACAGATGACGTATATTAATATTATTCCTTTCAGTGCACCTAATAAATAGTCTTATCAGTTAGTAAAGACAGTTTCAAGTAATATTGCAAAAATGTATAAAACTTTAGCACCTTTAAAGGCCTGGAAAAGCATTTCAAAGTGTGAAACCGAGTCTGGTGATGTCTATGGATCACAGACTCGCTCCTGTGATTGCTTGCAAGGGATTTACAATTAAATATTAGCTTTTTACACTTTTACATTTGCTTTAAGTTAAACCGTCCCAATACTTATGCTCACATTAGGCAGAGGGATGAAACTCTAAAAGTGCTGTACTTTTTAGTTGGTAAAACATTTTGTGTTGAAACAGTCAACTCTGTACTCTTCTGCCTCATATTAATATTTTAATCATATTTATAGATGTCTTTACACCACAGCTAACACAACAATTTTGTCTTTACTGTTCCAATACTTACGGAGGGTGTGTATATATATACAGTACAGTACAGTACAAAAGTTTGGAACCACTAAGATTTTTAATGTTTTTAAAAGAAGTTTCATCTGCTCACCAAGGCTATATTTATTTAATTAAAAATACAGTAAAAAACAGCAATATTGTGAAATATTATTTCACTGTGTACTATTTAAATATATTTGACAAAGTAATTTATTCCTGTGATGCAAAGATGAATTTTCAGCATCGTTACTCCAGTCTTCAGTGTCACATGATCCTTCAGAAATCATTCTAATATGCTGATCTGCTGCTCAAGAAACATTTAATGTGTACAATTGTACAAAATATTCGTGTAAAATATTTTTTTTCAGGATTATTTGATGAATAGAAAGTTCAAAAGAACAGTGTTTATCTGAAATCTAATCTTTTGTAACATTATAAATGTCTTTACTGCCACTTTTGATTGATTTAATGCATCCTTGCTGAATAAAAGTATTCATTTCTTTCATTTCTTTTCAAAAAAATAAAAATAAAATTTCTTACTGACCCCAAACTTTTGAACGGTAGTGTATAATGCTACAGAAGCTTTGTATTTCAGATAAATGCTGTTCTTTTGAACTTTCTATTCATCAAGGAATCCTGAAAAAAAAAAAGTACTGTTTTCAACATTGAAAATAATCATAAATGTTTATTGAGCAGCAAATCAGCATATTAGAATGATTTCTGAAGGATCATGTGACACTGAAGACTGGAGTAACGATGCTGAAAATTCAGCTTTGCATCACAGGAATAAATTACTTTGTCAAATATATTTAAATAGTACACAGTTATTTTAAATTGTAATAATATTTCACAATATTACTGTTTTTTACTGTATTTTTAATTAAAATAGCCTTGGTGAGCAGACGAAACTTCTTTTAAAAACATTAAAAATCTTAGTGGTTCCAAACTTTTGGACTGTACTGTATATATATAATATATAATTATTTTATTATATATATATATATATATAATTATATATATATATATATATATATATATATATATATATATATATATATATATATATATATATATATATATATATATATATATATATATATATATATATATATATATACATAATATAATTATTTCTTTACAATATTTTTTTCTGGACACAGATTATGCCTGGCACTTGACCATGCTTTTTTTATATTTGTGTGGCCTTTTCTCTGTTATTTTAAACCCTGTTTGTCCATTTTGCCTGTTGGTCTCTGTCTCCGTGGTAACAGAGATCTCCTGACTCCTCAGTTTCATTTTTTTGGTGGCTGTTGTTCCCTCTTTCTCACTTCGTTTCCGTGGTAACTAAGACTCCCTCCCCTTCCATTTAGCTGCACTACCTGCGACTGCCCAGAGACATCAGTGAGGACCATGTGATTTTGATGGATAGCACCGTTTCTACCGGAGCTGCAGCCATGATGGCAGTGAGGGTGTTGCTGGTATGTGGCTGTAGACCTCATTCCTTCCAAAATGTACAAACAAGAAGTACAAACCCTTTTAAACAATGTGAATTTTAACTCTCCTCTATGTAAATAAAGTAATTTGGTGCCAAAATTCATTGTTAAAATGTTTAAATGGTTTTAATTTGTTGAATGTGAGTGTGTGTGTATGTGTATATACAGGACCATGATGTCCAGGAAGACAAGATCGTGTTGGTGTCTCTGCTAATGGCGGAGTTGGGAGTTCACTCAGTGGCTTATGCCTTCCCTCGTGTCAAAATCATCACCACTGCTGTGGACAAGAGCCTAGATGACCTTCTTCATGTCATCCCAGGGATAGGTGAGTTTTTCTTACATAGATACACTACCGTTCAAAAGTTTAGGGTCAGTAAGAATTTTTTTTTTTTTTTAAAGAAATTAATACTTTTATTCAGCAAGGATACGATTAAGTTAAGGCAGTTAAGGCATTTATAATTTATAAAAAGAGAGATTTCTATTTCAAACACTGTTCTTTTGAACTTTCTATTCATCAAAGAATCTTGACGACCGAAGTAATGACTGCTGAAAATTCAGCTTTGCAATCACAGAAATAAATTATATTTTAAAATATACAGTGCTCAGTGTAAACGAGTACATCCCCTTTGAAAAGTAACATTTTAAACAATATCTCAATGAACACAAAAACAATTTCCAAAATGCTGACAAGACTAAGTTTAATACAACATCTGCTTAACTTATAACAAGAAAGTAAGGTTAATAATATACCTTAGATTACACATTTTTCAGTTTTACTCAAATTAGGGTGATGCAAAAATGTGTACACCCCATAACTAAAAGCTACTACATCTAGTACTTTGTATGGCCTCCATGATTTTTAATGGCAGCACCAAGTCTTCTAGGCATGGAATGAACAAGTTGGCGACATTTTGCAATATCTCTCTTTTTCCATTCTTCAAGAATGACCTCTTTTAGAGACTGGATGCTGGATGGAGAATGATGCTCAACTTGTCTCTTCAGAATTCCCCATAGGTGTTCAATTGGGTTCAGATCAGGAGACATACTTGGCCACTGTTCTTCTTCAGAAATGTGTTTAGGATCATTGTCATGTTGGAAAAGTACATTTACAAATTTAGCATTACAAATTTGAACATTTTGTCCTCTAAGTTATATCATTAACCTTACTTTCATGTTATAAGTTAAACGGATGTTATATAAAACTTAGTTTAGTCAGCATTTTGGAAATTGTTTTTGTGTTCATTGAGATATTGTTTAAAATGTTACTTTTCAGAGGGGGTGTACTTATTTACGCTGAGCACTGTATTAATACAGAATAGTTATTAAATAGTAAAAATATTTCATAATATTTTTTGTGAATTTTTACTTGGTGAGAAATAATAAAAAGAGGTGCACAAAACTTTTTAATGGGTGAGCATAAGAGATGTCTTCTCAAATTCAGCTACACTTTACAATAAGGTTCCATTAGTTAACTACATTTGTTAGCATTAACTAATAATGAATAACGAATACTTCTAAAACCTTTAATATTAATGTTACCTAATTAATATTGATTTCAAAATGTACTAATACATTATTAAACATTTTTAATTATTTAATGGACCTGAGCTAACATGAACTAACAACGAACAGTTATATTTTTATTAACTGATGTTAACAAAGATGAATAAATATGGCAACAAATGTATTGCTCATTATTGTTAATGCATTAACTAACGTTAATTAATAGGACCTTATTGTTATGTGTTACCAACCCCAAATCTTTGAATGGTAGTGTATCTAAATAAAAGAAGAGGGAAAAAACCTACACTGTGTACTAAAATCTTGTGTGTATTTGCTGTCCTTAAAGGGGACTTTGGTGACCGTTACTTTGGGACAGATGGATCTTCATCATGGATTGATGAAGAACATCAAGAACCACATAGCTGCTCATCAGAGGTTTGACACTTTGTTCAAGCAATTCAGGCAGTTTTGACTAGTCAGAATCAACACTTACTGTAATTTCATAAAGCCAGCCAGGAACAAAAATAGTTTTGCCTAACACACTCATGAGGCACAGCATTTTGTAGCACTTTATTTTATAACCATATGTTCATGATGTGATCTAAAACATTAAAATGTCTTTTATCTATAAATAAACACATATGTTAGATTTGATATCTTTTTCTAGCTTCTCAAACACTGAAACAATAGTTCAAAAAGTTAAAAATGGTCACTTTTATATATTTCTAAGCATTAGTTTGTACAATTGTGTAAGTGTACAAATATAAGAATGGCTGTTTATTGGTTTTACACATTCAACATAAAATACATTTTTTCAAACACTTGATAATGCTTCAGTCTTTTAAACGCATTATATATTTTCTTCAAACCTTCAATTTCTTCAATTTTACAATTTCTAGAGAGACTTCTATTTCATCATTCTTCAGACAGCTAAGAGGGAGTTTTCTGGGAGCAGATTAGAGCTGTTTTTCTCCCCAAATGTATTCTTTTTTTTTTTTTTTTTGACATGTGCTACTGCAGCCATAACACCAGGGGGCAGTACTTCACTCCTGTCTCATTGTGCTTTTGCAGGTTCAGTAAGGACATTCAAACCCCAACTATGAAACTGAAATGCATTTAAGAAAAATATGTTGTTCACTCAAGAATTTAGAGACAATCAAACCAAACTGTGTCTACAATCTTAATAAAAGACCAGAAGAAGACCGTGACTTAACAATGACCCTAATAACTAAACAGAATAGTGACAAGATAAAGCTCAAGGTGTTTTTGTTGTTGAACTAGAAGCCTTGAGAGTAAATGACAGCACACTTACTCAGCTCAAAAACCTATTAAAGGTAGGGTAGGCAATTTTGGAGAGGCTAGCAATAGCAAGCTAGTTTTGAAAGCATAAGATCCCACCATCCCTTCAGAGTGCTCTTCCAAGCCACGCCTCCTACAATAGACATGAATGCACACAGCCCGAGCAAAGTCTGCAAAACATCATGAGACGGCGTTAAATTACCTTATGTTTCAAAGGATATAACATTACAATAATAATGAACTTTTTCCACCTGACTGCTGCAAATTCAAGCATCGATAGTGTTGATATAGAAATGCAAAATTCCGAGTCTGAGGACGTGAACCTTTCCGAGTAGAACGTCACGGGTTGCCATCTCTGTTTACTGTAGTTTTGACGTAAACGCAGCGTAAGCTCATTATTTTGGTTCAGGAGGAACTGGAAGTGGTGGCTACTGTTAGTTGCGGCACTCGGTGAGTGTGTTTACAACTCCAGCCTCATAGAATAGATGGAATATGGAACACGATGATGATGTGTGATGTCTGCGCGAGTAGGGTGCGTAGAAGTATGCAAATACAGGCAGGTAGGACATCCTATTATTGCATTAGGACCGAAAGCAATGATTGGACAAACATTGCCTGGTCCTGAGACTTCCACAAAAGATATTTTTTATATTTAGACCATTTCTATTATTGATTGATATAGGATGTGAAGAGAGTTTCAACCAGTTTAACAAAAAGCGTTTCTGAAAAACATTGCCTGCCCTACATTTAATAGCTCTGCATGAAGGTGAAGTGTTCTTCATTGAGAGGAACTGAAGAAGAGCTCTATTGAGGTGGAATAATGAACAGCCAAGTGCAGGTATAGAAATAAGACCAAAGAGAACTTGAGGATGAAGTTGTACATTGGTAGGAAAAAGCCATAGAAGGCTTTAAAAGACAGCAAAATGAAAGAATCTTGCATTAACAAGTCTTTTCTAAGATCAGATTTTACCAAATTAGGGAACTGGGGAAAAAAGGGCATTTATCTAAATAATCCAGCAGATATCTTTAGCTGAAATTAACCAGACATCATCAATCTCTTCAGCACTTCATCAACCTATTTGACTCGATGGGAGCTTTTTTAAAGGCCAGAATCTGACCATCTGCATTTAGGGCAACACTATTTACCGGAAACATATCTGCACAAAATACTTGTTTTCAGCACTGCCCTGCGGTCGACTTTTTCGACACAATTTGTAGCAACTACATAACATTACTTAGTAGCAAGGTAATAATGTCATAATGTTTTTTGAAGCAGCTAAATTTACAGCTTTATAATTCACACTTTATCTCTCATAACTATGGCTCAAACCTCTATAAAATGTTCTGGAATTAGCAACTAAGGATTGCAATAAAATTGCGTGAAAATAGTTCAAGACTACTCATGCGTGTTTAAAAAGAAAAAAACTGAAAAATGTCTTGAAATAAAACATCTAAACAATAGCTGCATCCGAAATCGCATTCTTCCCTACTAAATAGTAAGCAAAAAACAGTATGTGACAAAATAAGTATGTCTGAAATCACAGTACTCATAAAAGAGTAGGCAAAAAGTACATGGATGAAATACTATGGATTTGTGAATGACAGTGAAGTGACACAACCGACACTGGTAGGTCACATGATAATGACAACATGGCGAATGTAGTACATCCAGATTATATTCATACTACACACATTCATACTATATAGAACATAATTTTCTAGTGGTTGTAAAGTAATTACTTAAAATAAGTACCTACTTGAGAGTATGCAATTTCGGATGCAGCCCATGTCTCGAGGTGTTGAATTAATTGGTGTTGTGGCTGCATACCACCTCCGGTGTGCATTAATTTTCAATAATTCAACAGCACTTTGTCAATTATTCCTTACACATTTATAAATCTAACATAGTATTTAAAACGAAAATGCTCTTTTCTCATTTGATGTTAAAGGGTTACTTCACCCAAAAATGAAAATTCTGTCATTTATTACTAACCCTCATGTTGTTTCACACCCGTAAGACCTTCATTAATCTTCAGAACACAAATTAGGATATTTTAGTTGAAATCCGATGGCTCCTTGAGGCCTCCATAGGGAGCAATGTCACTTCTTCTGTCAAGATCCATAAAGGTACTAAAAACATATTTAAATCAGTTCATGTGAGTACAGTGGTTCAATATTAATATTATAAACCGATGAGAATATTTTTGGAGCGCCAAAAAAAACGAAATAACGACTTATTTAGTGATGGCTGATTTCAAAACAATGCTTCAGGAAGCATCGGAGCACAGATGAATCAGTGTGTCGAATCTGCTGTTTGGAGCGTCAAAGTCACGTGATTTCAGCCGTTGGCAGTTTGACACACGATCTGAATCATGATTCAACACACTGATTCATTTATGATCCGTCAAGTCACTAAATAAGTCGTTAATTTGTTTTTCTGGCGCACCAAAAATATTCTCATCGCTTTATAATATTAATATTGAACCACTGTACTCACATGAACTGATTTAATATGATATGTTTTTAGTACCTTTATGGATCTTGAGAGAGGAAGTGTCATTGCTCCCTATGGAGGCCTCACAGAGCCATCGGATTTCAACTAAAATATCTTAATTTGTGTTCTGAAGATGAATGAAGGTCTTACGGGTGTGAAACGGCATGAGGGTAAGTAATAAATGACAGAATTTTCATTTTTGGGTGAACTAACCCTTTAATGAAGTACAGTACAGGCTGTGGGGGACATAAGACAAAAAAAGTTTAGAAACATTAAAATTTTGGAATTTCACTTTTTCCCCATTTTGAAATGGCAGTATAGTACATGTTATGTTAGTATGAGAAGAGAACCTACCATTCCCTCAAACATATTTAATAGTATGCAGAATGATTCAAAGGAGGTGGATACCTATTAAAGGCACTGTACAGTGCTGACATTGTATAGAAACCTAAATGATAGAGTGTTGTACACACACATGGTTGCTACAAAATGCTAAAAATTTTTTAGGCTTCAGAGCCAGGCCCTTTCTCCAGTGCTGCTGTAGCTCTAAAATGTGGGTGACATCTTGACTTAGCAGAGCTCCTCATACATGCTGGATTTGCCTAGACAACAAACTGGTCTGTGACTGCAGCCTCAAGGTTAACCTGTTACTATGGAAACAAGTCAGCCAATAAAAAAACAGCAGACGGTTGCTATGTTGACTGCACCCTTTTTGTTTTAAGGATGACCTATTTTTTTTTCCAGAGCAAGTCAGATAGAAGCAAGCTTGTGACACATAAACACACACATGGACGCAGGTTACACTTTTACAAACACAAGTTCATATGGTCTAGTAGAGGATTTGAATGAAATAAAATAAAAAATAAAAATCCCTGTGACCTCCTCCATCTGTTTGTAATGTAATCTTACTGTGAAATGCGATGAGATTTTCTCTCAATGGAGGGGAATTCTTAAATACCATACCATGACAGTGAGGCAGTTGTCATAGGAACAGCATGTACCACGGTGAAAGGCTGATGTGACTGAAGCTTCAATGGCTAATTAGGGTAAACAAAGAACTCTAATGCAATTCCTCATCTACCTGAGTGTATAAACTAATCAAAGCCAGTTTAATCAGAGTCTAATCACATCCAGATTTAGAATAAGAAATGTCCTCTGGAATATTTGTTGAACCCTTTAGCATTGATGCCTACAGACATCACAGAATGCAAATCTAACACAGGCGCACATCTGGTTCTTTTGCAAGTCTGTAAGTTGGAGGAGCAAGACCTTTGCTCATTAACATCTTCAAGGTTTTTGTTGCTGTTAAAATGACTTAAATCCGACTTAAATCTATTTATTTTTACTCTGAACAAGCCTAACACTTGGAATCTGGTTCAAATAAGTTTTTTAAAGGGTTAGTTCACCCAAAAATGAAATTTCTGTCATTATTTACTCACCCTTCATGTCGATCCAAACCCGTGAGATATTTGTTCATCTTTGGAACACAAATTAAGGTATTTTTGATCAAACCCGAGAGCTGTTTACAACATCAGCAGCATAAGAGACTGACAGGGAAGAAAAGAAATTGTTGAATAAAGTCATTTTTGTTTTATTTTTGCACACAGAATGTATCCTCGTCACTTCATAACATTAAGATTGAACCACTGTATTCACTTGGACTATTTTAACGGTGTCTTTACCTTTCTGGGCATTGAAATTGGTTATGCCGTTGCTGTGTATAGGGAGGTCAGAAAGCTCTCGGATTTCATCAAAAATATCTTATATTATCTTATATATGAACGAAGGTCTTACGGGTGTGGAACGAAATGAGGGTGCGTAAATAATTTTTTCATTTTTGGGTGAACTAACCCTTTAATGCATCTTAATATGAACTATCATATAAGATTTCATGTTTTTTTCATTATGCAAACATCATGTTCCTCAACTTCGCAGGTCCATATGCCTCCCGTAACTTTGGTACTTGCAAATAAATGTTGTGTATTCCACCCTTTCCCATTTGTTACACCATTTTCTGCGACGAATGTGTTCAGATGTGGATACTGCACCCATGAAAAACATGTGCGAAACATCCATTACTAAAATCTCGTTCATGGTGTTTGTGACTCCACCAATGTGTAGCTATGTGCGCACACTTATAAGCATCAAATAACTATAGTTAGCACTACACATTTTTACCAAAAAAAAGAACTGTTCCTGTGTCTCAGCACTTATTGTCTCTTTCAAGAATGAATAGATGACTTACTGTGAGAAAACACTATGTAAATGCTATATGCGTTGTTGTTGTTTTTTGAAGTGCTACTTTATTTAAAAAAGTATAAACTTGACCCGACATTTTTATGAATAGTCATTTTGATATAAAAACATTACAATCTTTTGCACATTAGTACTTAATTACACAGCTTTAATACACACCACCCTGTTGTTTGATAAGCAAACGCACAACATTAGCTGCCACACTAAACTCAACTGGTCTTTGAGATACACAATATAGCTAAAATGATGTGGAAAACAAAAAAATCCCAAAGCACATAATCAAAACTCACAGAGATACTGCTGAGATAATTTTTCACCAGAGAAAAATCATTCCAAAAAGGACAACCGGAAAGAAACAAATACTTTCAGGAACACCAAGAGCAAATTCCCACCCCCTTTCTGCATTTCTTCTGCTTGTAACATATTTACAACATTGCACCAACATTTGATAGCAACGAGGGCTTAGACAAGCGGTTTGATTATATTTGGTTGACCTGAGCCCCTTTCTGAGTGCTCCAGCTATTTGGGATAATTTAATCCAGATCACATTAGCATCAGATTCAAAGACATTGAGAGAGCGGCTATAGTCCACAGATCACAGAATGTTTAACATTGTCCACTGGTGAAGCTTGTCACTGTCTGGCCATAAAACCCCAAACTCCCCTCCCATAGCCCTACGGGGCAACATACACTAATTTTAAATCGCTTTGTCATTGTAACTTTTTTAAATCTCCCATTATTTCCACATAACATACAGGAGATTTTTGCAAGAATCTAAGGTATGCGATTCCACTCAATCTTATCTGGACATACGTGGACATCCTGACTGCTTCTGAAATGATGGGGGGAAAGGGATTGTCTATGATACATTTCTTCTGACCAATTGTGTTATATTCCTAACTGTCCAGTTTTTTTTTTTTTTATTTAGAGAGTCCTCCTCGGGTCGTCATTGGTCTCCCCAGTCCTGAAGTGATTCACTTTGTGCTCTTTCTCAGATGAAGAAAAAGGCATATAAATCAAACAATCCACCAACAACAGCAAGAAATAAACCATTCTCTGATACCACAGGACAGTGCTAGTTTCACTTTACTTTCTTTTCTTTTTTATCCCTTTACAAGGGTGTTTTTTTTTCTTGAAAGCATGCATCTTTTTAATCAGGCAAAGTGCATAAACAGTATTGACAAAGAAAAACACTTACTCTACCGCATTGAAGTGCTATGGTGACTTGTGTGACAGTTTGAATTGATGTATGACCAAAACAAAAAATAACATGAAAAGACATCGGGGGTCTCCTGTCAGATATGTCGTAACGTTTTGTGTGCAATTATTTAATATTTTTGTTCGCTGTCCCTGAGCTTTTGCTAATTCCCTCTGTGATCTTGCTTTATTGACAACTGCTATTACTTTTTTATATGTACTCTCAGATTTGAAATGTACTCTTCAATTTTATAAGGGGACTGTCTCTGACAGATGACATGCTGAGCATGAAATATTTGTGCTTATAAGAAAATACTTTCTTGACGTATAGGATCGAATTAGAATCTTTATTTTAGCTCTAAAATTATGTGATTCATTTTTTACAGAAATAGAGGCTTTGACGTTACAAAAATAGGGCCATGTGTTTCCTAAAGCTTTTAGATAATAGATAGCTTTTAGCTATTTTAAAATAAGATCAATTCTTCTATGAACAGATTAAATAAATGCTTTTTGTCAATAGATATTTTGCTTGGCAATAGTTTTTGATTGGCTCTCTGATAATGTTCACTTTCTGTATATTCATTTTTGAAACAGGGGACAGAGCTTTGCTTGGGGCTTCTAATCAAACTTTGTTTTTCCCTCAGAGGGCCACGAAACACAGTTAAACTGTGCTTTTTAACAAGTTGCTTTTGTAATTGACTTGTGCTCATTTTCTTCTCCTTTGGGATTTTCTAGGCATCAAATACAAGTTTGACCCGCAATTCCGATGGTCACTTTGTCGGAAAATACAGCATTTAATGGCAAAAAAACAAGAATTCCTTCTACAGGAATGCTACTGTTAGGTGTGATATGTTGTGTCTGTGGTAATATGTCATGGCTGGTGACTAGTTTTCTTCCTCGTGATAAGGCATGTGACTAATCAAAATAATTTCGTCTGGATTTTCACGTAAGCATTCTATCATTTTGTGCTGCAAGAATACTGACCTTTAACTAGACTTACAAAACTCAATTAATGCTCAACTAATACTTGGAACCCATGTAAAATATATAGCAGTGGCACAATGCGCGTATCCCATTGGGTTACGACACGCGCACGTGTCCCAATTCAAAATTCAAGCCCCAGAGAGGAAAGTTCCCTTCCCCAGAGTGCCCCCTACAGGCCAGTGACATACATCTCCATACCGTCATTAAAAGTAAAGATGGTGGTTGTGCTGGAGGTGGCCGAGCCCTGCTTCAGGTCAGGGATGCTCTCGTACAGGCTTTCCCCAGGCATTAGCATTGCTTTGGCCGGGAGATGCTGCAGTTTGGGGGTCTGCTGGGGGGGTGGAGGGGGTGGAGGTGGTTGTTGCAAAGGCTGCTGAGGCCGCTTACGCTTGGGTCGCAAGGTGGCGCTCGCATTGGGCGGAGGCCTCTCGCGCCTCCAGCCTCCCCCACCCTCCAAGGTCTCGTAAGCCAGGTCTGTTTCCTCAGTGCTGATGGCTTCATAGCAGTGGTCCTCCATGCAACCAGGTGGCGCTCTTGAGCCTTTGCCCTCCTGCGGTGCCCATGTTTGGGGTTTGACTACCACACTGAAACCCCCGTCACGCTCACCACGGTCACCTCGAGCCAAGGTCCTAAAGCCGCTGATGTCCCTCACAGCAGTTGGCGAGCCGGGCATGCCTCGCTTCTTTTTGCCCGGTTTGCAGACTTTCGAATACATCTCTGTGATCTACATGATAATAGAGAGACGAATCATCTGAAATGTATTTGCGAGTGGAAAATCTCTGTATATATCTTTTACTCCAAATGTTTGTTTTTCCAGTTCCTGGTGTCTGATTTGCAACAAAACAATCTGGCCTTTCAAGACTACACATTTTACAGCTGCTTCTGGTTAACTCTGAAACAGTGTTTAGGGGTAAGGAAGTGCTCTGGAAGTGCAATGTATGATACCCTACAAAACGTTTTGACTGCACAGAATGAGAAGTAGAGGATGTGTCCCAGGACTGTGTGGAAAACTCACCCCTGCTGCAGATGCTGCCATATTCTCTCCCGCATGAGAGCTTAGAATTCCCATCTGCTTGTGTTGGAAGATGATGTCATCGTCTTCTGGAGGTTTCCATATGTACTGCTCTCCATTTCCCATAAACACTGCCTCCTGAAAGTATTAAAAACAATTGACTAGAATAAATATTATATTACAGTTTAAGGAGCCATCTCAAACAATATACATTGGAGAGAAGAGCTCAGCAGAACAGCATCATGAAATAGCATTATCATACTACATCAACAATGACCTCCAAGCACAGTTGACAGTTTTAAAACCAGTGGTTTTAAAGGAATAGTTTACCCAAAAATGATTTCTGTCATAATTTTCTCACCTTCATGTTGTTTCAAATCAGTATGTCTTTATTTCTTCTATGGAGCACTAACGGAGCTTTCAAAACGGGAGCTTCAATAGGTGCAAAAGCAGCATGAAAATACCATTATAAAGAGTCCATACAACTTGTGTGCAATATTAAATCTTTTTAATGTCTTTGTCTGAAACACAGATTCAATTTCAAGTCATTAGTCACTGATAGTCACTTCCAGTAAGCTGCAACAGAATCAAGTCAGTAAGTTGAACTCAAGAACTGGACAAGTCCAATTTGCGAACAAATCAACCATTTCACTCATTTATTTCCATTATATGGAAAAGAGTCACCAGCATATTGTTCAAATATAGTGTGTCTTCCACAGGGGGAAAAATAAAGTAATACGGTTTAGAAATGACATGAGGGCGAGTAAACAATTACAGAATTTTCACTTGTGGTTGAATTGGATATATTTTAGCATTTGCACTTGCAGGTGACAGTTCAACTTGATTAGAATAAAGAAACCCAAGAAGACAAAACCCTTTAAAATTGTTTCATAGTGTACAGTCATCAAGCTGGATGTGAACAATCCACAAAGGCTTTACAAAGGTCAGTTGAGGAGCCAATTCAAAACTCCTCTACCTGAAAATAAGCCTATGTAGCATAATCAGGCTACAATCCCCCTCTTAATGCCTGCCCTCATGTCTAACCATCTTCTGCATCTAATGATATTGAGCTTAATGTGTTTCCTGTACTCGGGCTGTAAGGGAACAGGCTGATGCTTGCTGTGCACTTTCTCCTCATTGTTATGCAGGAGAAACGGAAGGTGGGCAATGGGGTGTGTCACAGAGCCAGAGATTAGCATGTTGTTGTAGCTTCTTTCGTTCAACATTGCAATTCACTTTGTCTCCCATTAGAACTGGCCCATTTTATGGGTCTGGCTGTTTGCCTGGGTTTCAGTGATTGAGAGGTTTCACTCCGCATTTCCGATGGTTGCATCATCCTCATAGTTAAGTACCTGTGAGCGTGCAACACCCCGAATGCTGTGAATGGACCACAATGCTCGCAAGTATCATTGATTTGGACAGTTTTCTCACAGAGGAAATAATGAAGTACACTAGCAGTGTACTTAATTGCAGACCCACTTTAGTTGCAAGTCCACTCTAGTGCTGAGGCACACAAAAATAGAGGAAGCCATTCCCAGCATGCTTCTATTTATAATATATTCCATTTAAAGACACAATTTAAAGCGCAATTAGAAATTACAGCAAGGCAAAGGCTTTTAGTAGTCATGAAAGGACAAATAGATTCCATCAGCAACAATGCTGTTAATATACTGCAGTAGTTCTTTGCATTTGTAGTCTCAGCGAAATTCTGTTGCAGTTTTGTATGACTTAGTGAATTACATGCTGAATGTATGTGTAGAAGTGATATAAGGCACTAATTGATTGGCTTAATTCATTTATAGCATTGATAGTAATTAAGTGCATTGTTCTAGTTCACTGCTATATATATGAGGGTTATAGCCTGAAGCTTAAGCAGTAGAGCATGATGCTAGCAACATCATGATTGTGGGTTTGATTCCCAGGAAATGCATGAACTGCTCATAGTGTATGCTGTAAACCCAAATAAGTTGGGCTAACTCAAAAATTTTTTAATTACGCAAAACTATCACGTTTTGAGTTTGTAGTACTCATCCATGTTAATTCCTCCTAACTTGAAGTACTGAGTTAGCTAACTCATACACTTTGATAGCAATTAACATAAAATATTTAGTTAATTAACTTTTTTATTTTGAGGTCTTCCAAATCAAATGATTATTTACTTCACTGAAAACCCTAATAAGGAAATTCAGAAAATGCCAAATTGCTAATTTGCTAACATGTTAAAAATAGCATGGTATAGCACTTACTCAATGAGTACAGCAACTTAAAACATGTAACTTACCTGCTCTCATAACAAGCCGCATGTGCTACTTGTCACCATGATGGTAACTCTCTAAAAACCCACATTAACAGAAACTCTTCTAAATTACCATAACAAAACATTAATCACTACTAAATCTCCATTATCCATTAATTTTGCACAAAAAAACATTATATAACACTTAATTTTAACATTTACTCTCCCTTTCGAGTGCCATGGGCAAAGCAAGCTGGGAAATAGAAATCCCAGCCCAGTTTCAGTTAAACTTAAGTCAGTCTAAATGAAAAGTGAGTGTGTTAGAAATCAGGAATGGATGAGAACGTTGTGCTCCGTACGTTTTTCATCTTCAAAAACCAAACTTGGGTAGCACGCTTTCCATAATGTTTACGCATTGGGTCAGTAGGCAGAGAGTAGGCAGTCTTTTGTGGCTGTTTGAACACATTCGACCGTCTACACTATGAAAACAATCCGGCCGAATGCATTTTCGACTACCTCTGGAAGAGGTTAAAAGTGAACAAGCTCAAAACATTTTAGACCCCATTTACACCAGTATTTAGCATTGTCCATCTGTGATCTGATCGACCAAAACGTATCTTAATACCAAGTGTAAACAGGGCCATAGATAGATAGGTCTAGAGAGATAGATACATACCTTAGGGAAAGACGGTAGGTTGAAGGCCTCCACGTTTTTCCGAGGAATCTTCTGACTGTGTGGGTGTGTTGGAGGCGGGGCTGGGTGAGTGGGTGGGGCATGCCGAATGTCCCCACTGCTGTGTCGTTGTTGTCCAAGCCCCTCCTCGGTCTCCGTCCCATTGTCCCTCTTCTGGGCGGCTTTGTCCACTCTCCGAACCTTTCTGATGCAGGCGTACTCCACTGTCTCCTGCGGTTGAGGGGGCGTGTTTACTACTTGAGGGAGGGTCTCTGGCTCTGGAATCCCACCCTCCAAGCAGTCCCCATCAGGATCAGGTGGAGCTGGGGTATTAGCAGGGACCGCCGGTGGGGCAGGTGTGTCCGTCTCCCCAGCTCGACCTCCGACGCCATAGCGGGAATCCTCAGAACCACGTGTAGGAGAGGAGCGGCGGCCCACCTCGGCGTACGTGTGTTCTCCGTCCTCACCAGAGGGGATCTGAGGCAGCTGGCGGCCTTGAGAACGCAGGTCGGAGTTTGATCGACGGCTAGGGAGTAGGAGCAGATCCATGCTAGCGGGACGGTTCTTCTTAGAAGATTCTACAGAAAGTAGCATGATATTAGCTGAAATCGAGAGCCTAAAAATCTGAGAAGCAAAACCATTGTTTTTTCAAAGAGACAATAAAAAGATTTGCTCGAAACTGCAGAGGCAAAGGGCAGCAGACACATGCCAATCACTATAGGGTAAAAGTAATTACATCTACTAAAATAGCCTCATGGAAACTCCTGGAATGTAGTTGGTGCCATGCTCAGACTTTCCCCCCGAACTGCAGGTATGTGTGAAGAACTAGAGTCTATCAAGCTTTAAGAGATGTGATTTTACAGTACATACTCTTGCCATTGCAGTTGAGTCTGTTCATCTCATGAAGCTTGGTGTCTGACTTACTGATGGAGCGCAGCTTGGACTGCCGCAGTATACTCTGAAAACAGATGCACAGATAAAATGCAGTAATAAAAATATAACACAGTATAACAATACAACAAAATTGTCAGTTTTCCTATTCATCCTACTTTGGTCATATTGTTGCATCAAGCTGGTAAATGGCAATAAATACATCTACGCTAGGGTGTCTTACTGTGTGGGGTGCTAAAATGGTGAAATGGCCCAAATCCTTTTGTTTTAGATTCAAAGCTTAAGAGATCCATTCAAAGTTTAGGTCAGATCTATTTCCACTGAGCCGATTAAGAAGATTAATTAAATTCAGGAGGAGCCTTCAATTTGTTACTTGAAAACTAGTCTGAGAAAAGAATTTAAATCCTGAAACAAAACCATGAACTGCTTGAACTGACATGGAACTAAGCCCAGACCTGGGTTCCTTAGAAAACACGTAGAAAAGAAGGAATTGATTGCAAGGAAGGAGAATGAGTTTCATTCACTAGCCATGAATACACATGTAATTGTGCATAAAAACCTGTCAGCAAATGTTTTCACACAGAAGTCATGATTCATCAATAAGTTTGGGGTTAGTAAGAGTTAAACTGATCCAAAGGGAAAATAAAGACATTTATAATGTTAAAAAATACTTATATTTCAAAAAATGCTGTTCTTTTGAACTTTAAATTCTATTCAAAGAATCCTGAAAAGAAATATATAATCACAGTTTTCACAAAAATATTAAGAAGCAACTGTTTCTTGAGCACCAAATCAGCATATTAGAGATTTCTGAAGGATCATGTGACACGGAAGTCTGGAGTGATTACTGCTGAAAACTTGCATGAATAAATTTCATTTTTAAAATATATTGATATAGAAAATAGTAATTATAAATTGTAATGATATTTTACAATATTATTTGTGTGCAATTATTAGTGAATAAGACCCAGAAGAGACTTAGAAAGGCTCACCATGTCCATGAGCCTGTGCTTCCTCTCCTCTCCAGGGCCATTGTGCGTCTTCCCCTTTCTGCAGGACACATTCAGTTCCCAAATCAAACATTTTAGAATGTTAGGTTCAAACTTCAAATGCTTCATTTATCCATTGATTTATGGAGACGAAATGCGCTGACTCATTTGAGCCCCCTGATTCAATTTACTTTAGTAGCTCCAACTGTTTATCTTGTGCTAGAAGAAAATGCGCATTTCAATTAAATTAGGCTGCTCAAAGGATTCAAGGCAGTTGTTTTTCATAAACTGTTTGAGTGAAGTCATTTGATCAGAAGTAACTGTGCAAGTGTATTCAAGATGAACTGTCCTCAAAATGAGTCCAGATTGGCATTTGAAACAACAGAAGGCTTTCGCTGGATAATTAACAGGCTGAGTAACTGCATAGCGACGGTGTTCAGGCCAAAACTTGGCCACAAAGAAAATCAATCAAATAATCAACATATAACAATTCGAACATCACTACAATAGTTAAATAGATGCTGAGGATTAATTTCTTCATGAACATACAAGAAGTAAACAAACATTCATGTCTTTCAGTAACTCTAGAATCTAAACTTTCCTCTATCACTCATACACAGAGCCCTGATCCAGACCCATTGCCCGGAATGTTCCGCCAAATTTGACCAGACATCTGTTTATTCTTGGAAAAACATGCCAGTCGTTCCCTTCTGATTGCCAAGCATTGCTTTGATAAGATTACAGGAACAGTGCAGGTATCAGGAATCTACCCTCAGAAGAAGAACAGCAGGAGAAATAGATACAAAATGGATTTTGTGAAGTACTAAAGCTATTACTGAGTTTACAGTGAATCACTGATATTTGTTTTTAAGACATAACAGAATAAAAAACATTAGTGTAATATCACGCAAGACTATTTACCCTTCTCGAAAACTTTTTGGAATAAATATATAGTCTACAACTACAGCTTTTTAACACTAGAAGTCCCAGAGAGCAGCCATTTGGCTTTTCTACCTATAAAACCCGCAGGACAGCCGATGGGCTGGAAGTCTTTAGGCTAATATCCTTAATCAGCTGTGAACAGTTGCTTTTGTTATGTAAACAATGTAGGGCCATGCTGAGCCACTTCAAGGAAACTTGTGTTTCACTTTGCCATCTTAGGGAGAAATCAACACACATGTTTTTTTTACTTTGTTGCTGAGATCTATTGATAAAAATAGTACACAATAAAATAAAGAAACCAACCATTTGTACACATATTTACAAATAATATTAAAAAGTGAGTGAGTACATTCCAGCAATCACTCACAATCCTGGCACTGCCTGGCAATATATTATAAATACATTCATTATATATTAATCTTATATTTGAAATACATCATAAGTCCATTTTTAAAAGTGTTTGAAAGATGGGTTCAAGTGTACTACAAGTGGTAACTAAATACATTTTTCTATACAGAGATAGTATGTTAAAAGCACATTTTAGTTCAAATTCATGGTGTCTCAAAATAGCTTAGTTGAGTACACTTAGATGTTCTTAAGATTATCTTAAGAAGTACTAAAGAAGAGCTTTTAGTATATAAGTGCATGGAAATAGAGCACTGGACATTATGGAAGTGTAAAAGTGTACTAAAATAAAGTGTATTTTACGGCACTTTTTTTTTCACCTGGGTAGACACTCCAACACTTTCCGTTTGCATTAAGATTATTTTTATTACCACACTGGCAGATCATTTTACTTAAGTAAAATGCACTTAATTTAGATCCCCCCAGGAAACAAGACTAAATATCATATATAATTTTCTCATATAGAAAATCCATCTTGATTTAAGATTTTTTTTTTTTTTTTTATTTACTTAAAATAGGATAAAAAAAATACTTAGTATGAAAAGCATTTTTGCAGTGTGAATGAGTGAGTTAACTTTTTAAACATCACTTGCACTCCCTCATTTCAGGGTTAACATACTCAGAGTTTTCACTTAACCTCCTTTCTGAAACCGGCCCATGGTCAATCAAGTTCTCTGCTTTTAGCAGCCCTCCCTCCCCCACACATACAAACAAGCCACCAGCAACCATTCACACACACACCCCCAACCCCCCTGCAGATTGCTCAGGTAATGACCATATTTACACATGAATTGATGCTAATGATAGCCAAAAGACTAGCCAGTTAGCATCCACTTGGCTAAAGGAGGGTTACAAATCTCTGGGACTTCTAGTGTTAAACCCACATGTTATTCTGACCATTTTATGATATCAATTATGCAGAAGGTTAGCAAGGAAAACTGATCACGTTTTATTTTGCCTTGTGCTCTTTATAGGGACAGTTCACCAAAACTAAAAATTCCATGATTTTTTAATTTAGTTTTTTCCCCAAGTAGTTACAATAAGTAACTACAATAAGTAACTTTCATTGCTTTGTGCGACAAATAGACCAAAATCTATAACCTTCCCCTACAGTTGTCTGTTAACCACTACAAAGTCATCACTTACCTGATTCATCAATTAATCATTCTGACTGGTTTTGTGAACTGTCCCAACTTTCATTTTTGAATGAACTATTCCTTTATGATCCACACATAGACATTCAAATGCAAAAATACTTAAAATCTTGTATTAGTAACATTTTAGTTAAATTCATTTTCGACTGTAGTGTTCAGTATAAAATAATATAAATTCAGTATAAATATTTTTACCAGCAAGCTTGACCTGAAGAGGTGATTTTTATCAATAGTAATACCTCATACTTGTTAAGCTAGAAAACTGTCCAAATGTTGAAATGAGCTCCTATTATCTATACATACATCTTCTCCAGGATCTCAATGTATTTCTCATCTGTATTTCCTTCGACCCTTGTCTTTGTCTCTCTCACTTCTTTTCCTCCATCTCTCATTCCCCTAATTCTTTTTCTTTGTCCTCCCACTACCAGATGCATCATGTGCTTTGACAAAATGAGACATTAGCATTCACACAGCGTGCTCTGTGCTATCATCTGTGGAACAAGAGAGAGAGATGGAAAAGTAAAAAAAAAAAAAAAAAAAAACAGCAACTTCCTGTTTAAACATCACTGCCATGTTAAAATGACATCCCCACCATTACGCAGTGAGCATGAAAGAGGCGTGGGTGAACTTCAGTGCCATTTCTGAATAAGTGCCTGAATAAGTCTGAATAAGGTGATCTCTGGCTTTCATCCTGGAAAACACACACAGCAGGAGTGGCTTCATATTAAAGGAGCGTTTTTCTGTGATATTGATGTTATGAAAATTTACAGTACACAGTAAAATTTCAGAGAACATTTGGTCCCTCTCTAAATAGTGTTAAAGTAACACTAAAGCAGAGTTAAAGTTAATGAGATAATTAAGCAATTGATTAACTGATGATTGAACATTAATGATGAACACCTGCTGTTAACAAGCAGAATCACTGAAGAAAAGAGAAACACAAGAACTACAGCTGACTTCAGCCACAGCCTTAGATGAAATCAACTGAAGATAAAAGACATTCTATATACATTCTAATAAGATCTTCAGAGATGTAATGATTTTTATCTTCAGTTGATTTCATCTAAGGCTGTGGCTGAAGTCAGCTGTAGTTCTTGTGTTTCTCTTTTCTTCAGTGATTCTGCTTGTTAACAGCAGGCGTTCATCATTAATGTTCAATCATCAGTTAATTGTTTAATTATCTAGTTAACTTTAACTCTGCTTTAGTGTTACTTTAACACTATTTAGAGAGGGACCAAATGTTCTCTGACCAGAGTTGATTTAACTCTGAGGATTTTACTGTGTACAAAGCACACTGTTATAAGCAAGAATGAGAGTACTAGTCTGGTGTCAACATGTTGGTCACAATCTCTGCTTATTCATAAATACTGTATTAAAGTACATTCTAAAAAATGTTGGGTTAAAAACAACCCAAGTTGGGTTGAAAATGGACAAACCCAGCGATTGGGTTGTTTTAACCCAGCGGTTAAATGTTTGCCCAACTTGCTGGGTAGTTTTATTTAACTAAACTATTGTTTAAAAATGACTGTATTGCTTGCTTAAAATTAATGAAAAATATGTTGGAAATTAACATTTATTAATATGTTTAATAAATTAACATTTATAAATAAGTTGAATGAATAATAATTCAACAATAAACATTTATTAAATTGCTTATTAATAAATGTTAACCTTTTGATTATTATTGTTGCCTCTAGTAATTATGTGTCTGATTTTTTTATTTCCAAACTATTTTGGGTTCATTTTAAGCCAGCCATATATTAATTTTTAAACAATAGTTGAGTTAAATAAAACTGCCTAGCATGTTGGGCAAACATTTAACCCAAATGCTGGGTTTCTCTATTTTCAACACAACATGCTTTTGTGTGTGTAAGGCCTGCTATAGAAGGTATGATCAACTGGTGTTATAATTTATTGAGTGCAATGGACTGGAAAAAAAAAAAACATGGTTCTATGGAATAAAAATTAAAGGGGTCATGAATTGAGAAATCACATTTTCCTTGAGCTTTCGATATATATGAGGTAATCGTACTATAAGAATATCCTGTAAGTTTCAGAACTGAAAACTTCCTTGTTAGTCCAATAAAAGCTTTTATTGACACCAGGCCCAGCGAACGACTCGTCCCAGAACGTTAGCCCTGCCCACTGGCGAGTTAGTGAGATGATAAGGAGAGAATACATGACTAAAAATAACATTACCTTTCAAAGGATCCCAATGCTAGGAATATGGTTATTTATTTTTGAGCTTTATTTATTTGTATTCGGTACATTTCACTGTGGATTCTTAGGTAAATAAATCGCATTTCGGCACAGACTCTGCAAACAGACTCAACAGTAATGTCGATATGGAGTCGACAGTAATGCAACAACATGTAGGTAACTGTGTTAATTCTAATGCCTGATCTGATATGTAATGATTCATGTACAGTCAAATGTTCTTTGTCTATGTGACAGTAAATCAAATAAGTGATTAAATGGTCAACTTCATGTTGTTTCTCTTAGTAGGATGAAAATAATCTATTCAAACTGTGATTAAATGAAAAAACATTTTTAAAAATCTTACCGACCCTAAATGGTAGTAAAAGAGACAAACTATCAATATCAGGCGGTTCTCTGACTAAGCTGCCAGGGAGTTTCTATGCGGTTGCTACAGTGTTCTGGGTGGATGTTACCATGTTGCTATATGCTTTCTGTGTTGTTGTTAGGGTGTTTCTAGATGCTTTCTGTTGTGTTCTAGCCCATGTCTCTATAATAATCTGGTCACAATATATGGTGTCCTTCCTGCAGTGGAAGTCTATAAGGAAGTTTTTCACATTTTTATTAACCTTCTACTCAATGAGCTGCATGATTTGAGGTATTATGTATGCAACACAAAAGCAAGATGAGTTATACTTAGGGGTTAAGGGTTTGTACAAGCAAGTACCCCTGAATATGAATCTAAACAAACAACCAAAGAGGATAAGAAATCAGAACTTTTTATATATGAGCATATGTGTTTGTGTGCAACTCACCTCTGGCAGCCCACACATAGCACAACGATGAGAATGGTGACAACGAAGGCTGAGGCCGCGGCGATGGCCCCCAGCAGCAGTACTTTGCTGTAGGGATGAGCAGAGAAGTTCACCCCGTCCTGCATGGAGGCCATGTGGAAGTGCTAACACACACACTTTCACGCGCGCCCTCACACACGCACACACATATGCACACACACACACACTCTCAAACACTGTCCACAAGATCTGCAAAGGAAAAGTGGAGGTGCTAGAATCAGTTCCTTTGCTTTGTAAAACAAGCCTTTTTCACCCATCAGAGGGATAACAAAAATGAATCATACTCTTTTATTCCTTCCCTGAAGCCATTCTGTGGAGTGTGAATGAATGACAGTGACTCTCCCCCACACTTTCTCTTGTTCTCTCTCTGTCTCACTCTTGTACTTTTATTTTGTCTTTCTCTCTCTGTGTGTCTCCTGTAGGTCTCTCTCTCTTCTCTCCCACAGTGTGTCATTTTCTGCCCACTGACTGTCACTCAGTGTTTGTTTGGAGTCATTTGCCTCAGACTGGGGGGCATTTTTCATTTTTCATACGAAGATTCATGATCATCAGGTACATCACCTGTCTTGCTGCTGCGAACAAACAGTTGCTGAAATGCTGAGCTTTCAAATGTCACTTCAGCCCCTTTCTAAACAGATCCAGTGTTGTGGTTTCTGCTTGAAACGTTTGTCAAAAAATACTATATTTTGCTCTCTAATGAATATGACGGTACATTCATGGTCCTGCAAGGCCCCTTGCTGTGCTTGCTTTTAAAAACACTTGATTTGGAAGACTAATATTAAGTGACTAAAATAGTAGTGGAGTGCCCTCATAAGCTCACACAGAAAGTGTCGCAGTGCCTGGGGGTCCAAGTGGTCAGCTACTGCTAAATGTGACATGGGTCCCAGGGGCCAAAGTGGTTAGATTGCACTGTATTTGCCAGGAGCCCAAGTGTTAAACTTTATTTGACAGTGTCAGGACACATGGCTTGAGGCTTTGGAAGCCCCTGGCAGTCCGAGAGAAACGAATGTAGAAACGAATGCCAATATTGTCCAACATGACATGGCGCATCTTAACGTGCCAAGTTTGAATATATACATATATATATATATATATATATATATATATATATATATATATATATATATATATACAGCTATGGAAAAAATTAAGAGACCACTTAACATTGATTTCTGAACTTGGAGTGGTCTCTTAATTTTTTCCATAGCTATATTATATATATATATATATATATATATATATATATATATATATATATATATATATATATATACATACAGTAGTCAACATTTGAAGTGACACTGACTACTGTATATATATATATATATATATATATATATATATATATATATATATATATATATATATATATATGTATGTATGTATATACAACCCGGATTCCGGAAATGTTGGGACGTTTTTTAAATTTGAATAAAATGAAAACTAAAAGACTTTCAAATTACAAGAGCCAATATTTTATTCACAATAAAACATAAATAACGTAACAAATGTTTTAACAGAGAAATGTTACACTTTTATCCACTAATTGAGTTCAAATTTCAAATTTGATGCCTCCTACAGGTCTCAAAAAAGTTGGCACAGGGCAACAAATGGCTGAAAAAGCAAGATATTTAAAAAAATATATATATTCAGCTGGGAGAACATCTAGCAACTAATTAAGTTAATAGATATCAGGTCTGTAACATGATTGAATGTGTAAAAAGATTGTGGAAAACTTTAAAAACAATGTTCCTCAACATCAAATTGCAAAGGCTTTGCAAATGTCATCATCTCATCAGTGCATAACATCATCAAAAGATTCAGAGAAACTGGAGAAATCTCTGTGCGAACGGGACAAGGCCGAAGACCTTTATTGGATGCCTGTGGTCTTCAAGCCCTCAGACGACACTGCATCACTCATCGACATGATTGTATCAATGACATTACTAAATGGGCCCAGTAATACTTCCAGAAACCACTGTCAGTAAACACAATCCACTGTGCCATCTGCAGATGCCAACTAAATCTCTATCATGCAAAAAGGAAGCCATTTTGTCAGGCAAGAATGGGACCAATTTCCAACACCAAAACTCCAGAAACTCATAACCTCAATGCCCAGACATCTTCAAACTGTTTTGAAAAGAAGAGGAGATGCTACACCATGGTAAACATGCCCCCGTCCCAACTACTTTGAGTCCTGTAGCAGGCATCAAATTTAAAAATGAGCTCATTTTGTGCATAAAATTGTAAAATTTCTCAGTTTAAACATTTATGTTATCTATGTTCTATTGTGAATAAAATGTTGGCTCATGTGATTTGAAAGTCTTTTAGTTTTCATTTTATTCAAATTTAAAAAACAGCCCAACATTTCTGGAATTTGGGTTGTGAATATATATATGTATATATATATATATATATATATATATCTATATATATATATATATATATATATACACACACAAACACAGTACATACACACACACATCTCCAACTCTTCCTGTTTCTATAGGGGACATCGCAAATGACTGCACAGGAGAGCATTGAATTGATGCATTGAAATTAACCCATGTGAGACAAATGTATAATACAGTCTACACACTTGACTGCATTGTTCCGTACACTTCTCCAATTGTCCAATAATCTCCATTACATCAGAAATTTTCTCAATGGACCAGCACTTTTGAATGGAGAGTGAGTCCTGAATCGCTCAGTCACCTTTTGTTTGCACGCACAATCCCGTCTTTATTGTTCATTGTGAAGACTTGTACTGCTGGTGGCAGTACAAGGATTTCTATGGCTATTTCCGACTCGCACCTTACAGGCATCATGCATGAGCTGAAGTGTGTGGATTTTGTCAGATAAAGAACTAGCCCAGTTTTAATTATTTTGAAAGGAAAGTGTGTCATGATAAGAGCTAAAAATACCTCTGTGCATAAGCAAACAACAGTGTGTCGAAACAACAAAGGAGGGAGACAATACTAAGAAATGTCTCTTTTATTGTCTTGTTCTTTGTCAGCCTGAAGAAGACTTTTTAATATAATGTGATTGTCACAAGTGTAGTACGCAGGCATACTTGCCCTGAGCTGCCCCTGAATTCCTTATGACCCCTTTTAAACTGTACATGGGTCTCTTGAGTATGCATCAATGAAAGAACATGCTTGAAGATTAATGAGTGGATCCATCACTGACTCCCTGTTTATACACAGAAAACAGAGAGTGTTTGTCAAAGGCTGCCAGTAAGGAAAACCACTGTGCTAGACTAAGGCACGCATTCAGACTCTCACATTCCAGATATCTATGATGATTACGATAAGATTGCCGATGGAGCCCTGTCTACCCAACAGCACCAAAAAAACAAATTACTCAATATGACCAAAACAAACCAGTCATGATCTGCACTTAATGAGGTTTGGACAAATGGAACCAGGTAAAACCTGCTGTGGCTCTGGAGCAAATGCCTGGTGTTGGAGCTATAAACTAATATATAATCCAACAACTAACCACAGTAGCAGTAAATGATAGCAGTAAGTGAACTGGGAACTGCAAGTAATACCGAGATTTCAGTACAATGCGAAGATACACATAGAATATGTTAAACAAAAAGCACGTTTTTTCATTGTCAGTGCAGTGGGTTTCATTTGAATGTGGGGAGATGTCTACATAATCAATCATTTTATTTTACAAAAATTATTTTAAATAGTTTTAGTTAAAGGAACACTCCACTTTTTTTGAAAATAGGCTAATTTTCCAACTCCCCTAGAGTTAAACAGTTGAGTTTTACCGTTTTCGAATCCATTCAGCCGATCTCCGGTTCTGGCGGTACCACTTTTAGCATAGCTTAGCATAGTTCATTGAATCTGATTAGACCGTTAGCATCGCGCTTAAAAATGACAGCAAAGTTCCTTGATTATTACGCTGGAATGAGAGTATAGTTCCTAGCCATATCAGCCTAGAAAATCGCAACTTTTTATTTTCCGTCGGTCTTAGTACACGATGTAACTACAGAAGAGTCAAGTTTTAAATAGGAAGAATATCAAAACTCTTTGGTCATTTTTAAGCGCGATGCTAACGGTCTAATCAGATTCAATGAACTATGCTAAGCTATGCTAAAAGTGGTACCGCCAGAACCGGAGATCGGCTGAATGGATTAGAAAACGGTAAAACTCAACTTTTTAACTCTAGGGGAGTTGGAAAATGAGCCTATTTTCAAAAAAAGTGTTCCTTTAAAGGGATAGTAAATTCTGAAAATTCTGTCATCATTTACTCACCCTCTGGTAGTTCCAAATCTGAATTAATTTCTTTGTTCTTCTGAACACAAAAGATGATATTTGGAAAAATGTCAGTAGCCAAACAGATCTCGCCCACCATTTACTACCATATTATTTATTTTTCCTACTATGGTAGTAAATGGGGGGGCGAGATCTGTTTTGTTACTGACATTCTTCCAAATATCATCTTTTGTGTTCAGCAGAACAAAGAAATTCATACAGGTTTCGAACTACTTGAAGGTGAGTAAATGATGACAGAATTTTCATTTTTGGGTGAACTATCCCTTTAACAATAGCACACACACATACGCTGACAAAAGATAATGGATCTTTTGCCCACAAAATTTCACCGAAACTTTGTCAATGTGACCACACCTTAACTTGGTTGGTTAGATCAAAGGGTCAAGGTTTGCCTAATTAACAAGACAAGCATTAGCCCCTGCTGGTAGATATGCACTCGTTAAACAAAAAGATTTTTCTCCATTATGGCTATCCAAAAGTAACCATAAATATTCTGACTAAAAAAAGAACATATATTGCTAATATTTAATTATAACATAAGACATGTTTTAATCCAAATCTGTCCAGAGCACCCATGGCATATTTCAAATCTCATTAATTTATTGGCAGTGACATTATTCTCATATCCTAAATGCCTAATCAAATTAAAGAAATGAAAATGACTAAAAGATGATCTCTTTCTCTAGATGGGCCTTTTTTAGAACCAATTGATTTGCTCAAATCAAACAGACGCTCAAGATATTGAAACACTGATGACTATAATAAAAGTCACTCTGATTTTGATTCAAGGTGACTCTAAATTTTGCGCATGAGATGCTTATTTAGGTTGCAACGGCATGATAGAATATGCTAGTGGCAGCCTAATAACTTGAGCTTTCTTGATTTCTGGTTTCTCAATGACATGCGAGTACCTGAGGATCCAGAGAGTTACTAAAATAATCATCTCAATAATACCTTTCAGAATCAGATATACACATAATTCTGTGTCCTAGAAATTTTTCAGTGACAAGCAATTTGTCTGTCCACACTGAAAATGAAACTGCTGTACGATGTGACTCAAACCAATAACTTTGGACCAATGAGATGTGACAGCGGTCGGGGCTTCCCAGCTTGATGCAGCAAATATAGACACCAAACACTCATCATAATATCCTGTCTGTCACAACATGGACAAAAACTCAGATTTACATGGTGCTTACTTTGATTAAGATATAAAGCATCTGCTAAATGATAACTAACCGATTACAAAACAGTCCTTCATGTTGCAAACTGCTACTAGTGTGTGCTGTCCTGTGTGTTTCTGGAAAGAGGAAAAAAGAGAGGAGGACAGTGATGAAACCAAGCGCTCCATCAGTGATTGTTCTGTCATGACCACATTATTAGTCTGAGGCCAGATGGAGCTTGATGTGACTGTGTTTCACCCCACCAAATGGCCGAATCACATGTTGGTCCTATTGATTTGTTAAGTCATTCTCAAAATAATGATGTGTTTCATGCAGAGAAGCGTGAGATGGGTGAATAAAATAGTCCCTGAAACTGTCAACAGGTGCAGATGCTGTTATATACATATATGACTAGACTAAACAATCAAAGGTATTATAGATTCTGACCTTTCTGATGACAATGCTCGACATATTCTACAGAACGTAAGCAGCATTGCAATGTGATTTATGGCTTACTACGTTTAGTACTTCCTTTAATAACTGCCATAAATTAAAAACTGTAATTTTTTTCTAGTCTCAACCTAAGATGGCACTATTATTGTGGTATAATCAATATGTGTTTGCCTACTCCCATCTACGTGGGTGGTTCTTGGCCAGAATAAGTTGTGGTGTGGACTGGACCTTATGGTGTTCATGAAACTAGGGCTCTTTTAGTCCACACACACATACACATATATATATGCACACACATATGTGTTGTGTCAAAGTTCAAATACAACCATCTCTCAAAAATAGCACTGAGAGGACTAACAGATGAGCTCCCATCACATTTTTTTTGGACTGAGTCGAACTTGGCAAATGTGAGGAGTTTGTGGCTAAATCTACATCTTGTCTTTGCTGGGCTAATTAAACAGTAAAGAGCTTGTTTCCTGTGTAATTACACAGATACTGTTTGGGAAGAAGCAGAGGCCTGTCTCTGATACACAGTCCCTGTCTTTATTCTCCGACTGATTAATTTGCCTTTCTGAAAACCAACTCATTAGAGCAAGACAAAATCCTATGTAATTGGCAAAATCAGCTAATACTGCGCAATTATTTAGGATACCCAGGATAATCCCCTTAAAATTATTACCACTTCATATTTGATTAATGTGACCAAGCAAAACGAAAACATCCTGTTCACTCTTAATTGGAAACTTTCAGTCCACCACAAAATTTAAATTGAAACACAAATGAAACAAGCCCTCCATTCTTGAGAGCTACTAACAGAAGTCATCATCTATTACTGCAGTAAATGACTTGACTAAAGTATACATTTATTTAGTAAAAAAATTTCACGTTTGTGAATGTAAAAGGTCTGCAAAGTTTTACAGATCAAAGTGCATGACAAATAAACATATTTTCTCCTTAAAGAAAGAATCGATTCTGATCTGCTGAAATGAATTGCCAGCAAATCCAGTCTCACTTTCCTGTTACATTACAATGTAACAAATGTCAATAATGCCAGCCTGTGGTCTTCCTTGGCTGCCTGAAAACAACATCTACTTTGACCCACCCTCAAACGTTGCTGAGGCCTGGAAGAGTTTGGTTTGTGCTGACAACATGTGGAGAAGGCGCTATTTTCAGCGCTATGAATCCACTTTGCATGCTCTGCCAAAGGGCGAGGACTCATGCTGGAATAAAACGGAAAAAAATGATCGTTACTTTTCGTATTACTGTGTATCAAATGCTGAGGAAGCCTCTGGAGCTGAAATTCAGATAGTAGCTGCGTCCGAAAATCTAGGTAGCTGTCTTGCTGCCTCGCTATCTTATAAGAGAATGACTTGTACGGCAGCATTTGTGCATGAAGGTACCTCACGAAATTGATTTCGGACAGACTTCTGAGGCAGCGTAACAGATTAATGATCTACAGCAATATAGCGCGAGCTTTGGTGAGAACTAAACAAATATTTAATTACTACAGTAGTAATTTCTCGATAGAAATGATATCAAAATTGAAATATGTTGATCAAAATCGTACATTTATACACAAACTGAGCAGCAAACGCAACTTTCGGACGCCATCTTTATTTTTCTAGCTCAACTGTCACAGAATGGAAAGCACAGGATTGTGGGATATCAAAGGCAGCTAAGAATACATCTATGCTTCCTTCAAAAATCGATCTGAGGAAGGTAGCTCATGAGAGAAGAAGTGAAGCTAACATTGGATTCGGACGTGCCTTGATGCCTTACTACCTTGAAATGTGTCCTCGGAAGGCAGCATTTTCCAGTTTTCGGACGCAGCCATTGTTTCGCTTCCAACACGCACTGTAAGCAGTAGACCAATCACAGCAGACTGGGCTGTCTGACCAATCAGAGCAGAGTTGGCTCACATAAAGGGAGGGTTTAGAGAGACTGAATCTTCGAATGGACCGTTTTCAGACTCTTTGAGTAATGAGGTGATGTGCAATCTATACTATGAGAAAATTTTTTACCTTTAATGCAGGTAAATCTATTGTAGGAGACCTCCAAAACAAAATTTGGAACCTTTAAAATAGCATAACAGCAAATTCATTTTGAGATTTGCTAAATTTTACATTTTTATAAAATATATATATATAATAAAAAAAATTAAATATTGACTAATGCAAAATATATTCTATAAATATATATATAATAAAATATTAACAACATATATGTTGAGGAAAGATGCTTATTGAGTCTAGATCAGGGGTGTCCAATCCTATCCCTGGGGCCACTGTCCTGCAGAGTTTAGCTCCAGTCCCAATTAACACACCTAAACCAGCTAATCAGTGTCTAATTAAGCATACTAGAATCTTCCAGGCAGTTGTGTTGAGGCAAGCTGGAGCTAAACTCTGCAGGACAGTGGCCCTCCAGGAACGGGTTTGGACACCCCTGGTCCAGATAGTGTACCAGCAGGGGCTAACTATGCTAGCATGTTGAATGCTTAAACTACTGATCCCTAGAGGTTATTGTCTGCAATTGCAGATATATCAAACAACAACAGCTTACAGATCTCTAAAGTCCTTTATGAAGCTTTAGCATGTCCAAACTTCAGTAACTTCAGGTCACAATCACATGATTAATACGTTTTATTTGGGTTCCCTGTTTTTAATTTCCATGCATTTGAAATTAATCTCATTGCTTTAACAAAGACTAAATTGGATTGTGTAACGATGGCAGGTCTCCATCTGTATGTCAGACACCAGCTTCTATTTTCCAGTCAATTACTTCCTCAAAGAAATAAAGAGAAGGATTGTGTCTGTTTGTAAGGAGCTCAGGAATAGGAAAGAAGAAAGAGAAACAGAGAGAGATTGGGGAATGGCATGTTTTAATTACTGTGAAGCCCTAGATTTCAGTCAGAGAGAAACTGGCACGTCCCCCCAAACCCCCGAGACATGACTCTCTCGCCTCCTCCCCCTCTCGTTTTTCCCCTTTTCACTCTTTTCCTTCTCTTTCTGTCCATTCTACATCACCAAAAAAGAATGAGGGAATGTGTATAAGACAATATAAGTGGAAATTAAACTACAAAAATGATGACGACAAATGAATATATGAACCAAAAACATGTTTTAGGGGTTCCTACTCGACCTCTCAACTTCTGTCGCTGACTTTCATATCATCAGAAATCATCAACTCTCATTGAAAATGAATGACTTCCTGCTGCTTTGTTGTAAATCTCAGCATGAACGGCCCTTAAGTCTCATCTGAGCAGCATGTTAGCATGAGGGATGTTAAATGATTTATTTGTGAGCAAGCGGTAAAACAGGGTGTCTTCTGTCATCTTGTCTTGGGTTTAAAACAAACACATCCTTCAAGCCAAACTCTTCAGTGCAACCTTTACATAACTGCTTTGTTCTAAGATTATAACTTATTCCAGAACTAAGTATAAATGACTGGCCGAACTGATAGTTACAACTGCACTGCTGCGTCTATTTGCATCTACGGCACTAACAGCTGAATATGATGAAAATATGATGAAATATATTCCATTGACTCACAATGAACAAGCCATATACGATGACCAAACTTGAGGGTAAGCTGTATTGACTTGGAGCAGTATGCAACCTCTTGGCAACCATCTAAAGATGCCCTAGCAACCCCTCAGAACACTCTGTATAGCAATCCTCTAAAACTTCACCTATATTCTCTATAAACAAAACACCCATTTGTAACTCTAATCTACTCACTAATAGTTTTAGTTAACAAAAACATTGCATCTCACACTGTGCATCTTGTGCTATAAACAGAAGAGGTACAAACATACACTGGAAATAATTTGCCATTATCAGCCTAAATTAAGTGTTTGTACATCTATCCTACTGTTTAAGAAAATCAGAAGAATTACACTTGTAGAAAGTAGCAGAAACAGCTTCAAAATAATAGTCCTGCATTGGCTGTATAGATCGCACAACAGAGGGGATTTAGAGGAATAAACCGTCTTTAATGATAAATCCGAAGGGAAACTCAGGAGAAAACAACCAAACTGAGGGCCGAGGTAGAGCCAGAGGGTGGGCGGAGCCAGACAGAGCCGTAGGGGTGGAGAGACGAATCACAGTGTCGGCTCGCAAGTCTATGGTGCAGGCGAGCCAATGTCTGACCGAGGTGGAGCCGGATGGTTGAGGAAACCCAGTGGAGCTGTAAGGCTGATGGTCCCAGGTGGAGCCAAGGGGGAGGAGCCAAGGAGGAGGAGTCTGGATGACGGGCCGAGGTGGAGTGAATGGATCAGCGGCTGGAGATGGAACTAGGGGATCCCTTCGTCCAGGAGGAGCTGGATGCTTTAAGGACCAAGGTGGATCCACGACACAGAGGGGTGGTAGAGGAAGAGGAACCAAGGGGCTGACAGGAGACAGTGGAGACTGGGCAGCGGAACTGGCTGGAATTTGTAGTGGAGGTTATTGAGGGAGCCTGGGAGGGATCATAGGGAGCGCAGGAGACTCGGGGCTGGGCGGAACCACTGGAGAAACAGAAGACTCAGGGCTGGGCAGAACCAGCAGGGGTGGGAGAACCAGGGAAACTCTTCAAACCAACAAAACACAGAGTCCAGTGGTAGCTCACCCTCTGTAGCGGGAGTGTGGGTGAGGCTCCTATCCATTTCCTCGAATTTGACGAGCACTCCCATGGCGACGTACGGTGTTACCGACTCATACACCTGGTCAGACATTCGTCGATGCTCAGGCTCTGGGACGATGTTTTGCTCCGCCCTAATCTCCGGCATTGGCGAGGCAGGTTCTGGCATTCGTTCCATGCAGAGGGATGGTGGCTGGCTGTTCTCTGGGTCATGAGCTGTACATGAAACCCCTCCGTGCTGGAACATCCAGCACAAATACTTCAACAACGGCCTTTGTTCTGGGTGGAGTAGGAGGTTCACTGCTGGTAAGTCCATGTTTTAAATTTTAAAATATACTCAATATCCCAGCAAACATTTGGACATTTAATGATCTTTGAAAAGACGTCCCTCCGACACGTCCCGTCATGGTTGAAAATTTTTGCTCTTTTGCTGTCAGACCAGTGTTTGCTGGGATGAGGGTCCTGTATTCTGTCCCGCATTGGCTTTATAGATCGCACGATGCAGGAGATTCAGAGGAATAAACATTTAATGGTCTTTAATGATAAATCCAAAGGGAAACTCAAGAGAAAACAACTAAACTAACATTGACAATACAGGACAAAGAACTAGAGAGAACTAGGCCTTATATGACAGATGATTAACTTATTAACTTATGAACATGTGCAAACTCAATCAATTACTGTCAAAAGGAACACAGGCAAAACAGAACAGAGAAAATGAAACCAAAACAGAACTACATGTGACAAATAACAATATGGTAATTCTTTTTTTATTTAAATTTCATCTGCCATTTTAAAATCTGTTCTGTACATTAGTATAATGGGGGGAAAAAAACAATGTAAACAAATTACTGGTGTCATGAACAGCCTCCAGTGCTAAACTGTGAACAGACCAAAACACAGTGACTACAAATACCAGATTTTAAGGTCACAAGAGATTCCTGCCCTCATGACCTTTGTTTGAAGGAAACAAAGACCTTCTGACCTCTCGCTAAAAGATTATGGACATATAGTTTTGCTAGCAGCTGTGAATCATTCTGGTTGGATCAGAAAGTGTATCTTCCACATGACCTTCACTGTCAAACTAAGTCAGCAAACATTCACCCACAAAATCTGGACTCAATATGTAAATATAGGTGGAGCAAATTAATTGGATTTCCTGTATTTTCATGCAATCATATTCCAAATGCTCTGCAGGTCTAAAATAAAAAACACAGACACGAACACACAAATATGCCCACAGACACACACACATATGTTCAAGGACAGATATAGGGTGTGTGTATGTTTCCTCCGGTGAGCAGCTATGACCACTCATCTGCTCCACGATAAGGCTGAGAGAAGGAACTCCTCTGCAGTTCACAGTATCTTCAGCAGAGCCTCAAGTTTAATGGATGTCTGCCTGCGGGGCCTTATCACACCGTCACACACCTACAGCAAATCTCTGATGGTTCTCTCAAAATCAGAAGGCTCTGTTCACTTAGTAGGCCACCTCAGGATAAACAAGAGGTTCAGGAAATTGAGTACAGCGGAAACACATTTCAGATGTGACAAAACAAGGCGTGTGATTCACGTAAAAGACAGAAGACTTCAATGTTCTTGATTAAAAAAAGATTGTTGGGTCTTGTTGACCAACCTGGTCTGGTTTCTCTGTCATGACCAAGTTCACTATTCACCAATAAACACAGCTGAGAGAAATTATTTTAAACCTAGAGGGTTTAAAAATACTCTGAATACTGATGTCATTTTGCAATCAACATCATTTAAATAATTTAAATTTTGCTCTGTTTATTACACTTATGGTTGTCAAACAAGTGCAGCCTCCTTGTCTCTTTAGACAAAAATTTCTTTACACAATCTTAACAAGGAATCCGTTCTTTACCCCTCCTGACTCCAGACATTACACCGTATCACATGAGCCATTGTGGGATTTTTCTTTCCTTGATCGGACAGTACAGAACATTCTGCTTGCTTTCTCTGCTGCTCAGGGTTGGGGACATCATATCTGCTTCAGTCTCCAACGAACAACAGGAAGTTTATATGACTGAGCAGTTGGACCCCAGCAGTCTGATTCATTGCAGCCACTCTCACAAACTCACATACATGACACACACAGACCCTTCATCTGTCTGTTATAAGTATGACAGGTACATCACCACTCTGAATCGACAAGCCTTCCCTCTACACTAGTGCTGGCGATTTGATTAATTTAAATTACTTGATTCTTCTGAATCGTGCACAAAAAGATTCATTCAGATTCGTAGCCTACTGTAGCCCTTTCTGCAAATTACATCGTTAGGCCAGTAGGTGGCACTCGAATATGCTATGTGTTTCCAGTTGAATCATTGAACCAATTAGTTATAAAGACACATTCATAACTTAAGTGTTTAATCATTATACAATGATATACATGAAGAAGGTATTCCTCTATGAAAGAGATTCCGCTCCGACCGAGCAACAGTATATACGTTCAGTATAGGAGGCGTTCAACCAATGATATGCTCCTTCACACATCGCTCTCGAATGCTGTTGGCTAGTACGCGCTAAAGAAACGACACTAACAAAATGAGTCAGTAGATGGATGTAAGGGTAAATAATTTGTTCACCTAAAATATTAATTCACAAACTGAATAGAGACTAGTTAAGTCATTAGTGTTAAGTCTGTTAAAGGATTAGTCCACTTTTAAATCAAATTTTCCTGATAATTTACTCACCCCCATGTCATCCAAGATGTTCATGTCTTTCTTTCTTCAGTCGAAAAGAAATTAAGGTTTTTGATGAAAACATTCCAGGATTATTCTCCTTATAGTGGACTTCAATGGCCTCCAGACGGTTGAAGGTCGAAATTACAGTTTCAGTGCAGCTTCAGAAGGCTTTAAATGATACCAGACGAGGAATCTTATCTAGCAAAACGATCGGCCATTTTCTAAAAAAATACAACTGTATTATAAACACAAATGATCGCCTTGCACATGCTTCCTCTTTCCGCATTTTTCAAAACGCTTACGTTGTATGTCCTACACCTTCTCTATTCTACGTACGGAAAAAAACGAAACTGGCGCCGCGTTCTTTCCGTAAGTAGAATAGGGAAGGCGTAGAACATACAGCGTAAGCGTTTTGAAAAATGCGGAAAGCGGAAGTACGTTAAAGCCGATATTTTGTGTTTATAAAGCATATACAGTTGTATTTTTTTAGAAAATGACTGATCGTTTTGCTAGATAAGACCCTTATTCCTCGTCTGGTATCGTTTAAAGCCCTTTAAAGCTGCACTGAATCTGTAATTTCGACCTTCAACAGTGGAGGCCATTGAAGTCCACTAAGGAGAATAATCCTCAAAAACCTTAATTTCTTTTCGACTGACGAAAGAAAGACATGAACATCTTGTTGGATGACATGGGGGTGAGTAAATTATCAGGAAAATTTTACTTAAAAGTTGACTAATCCTTTAAGTCTACATAGCTACTTTTTCATTTTACCTGGCACGGTCGACAATAAACCAGTGCGCGTGCTGCCTCAAGTTCGTCTCGTGCCCAAATTACACATCATCATAGTAGGCTTGTGCACCTTTTTTTTTTTTTTTTTTTGCAGACAGGAGATCAGTCGGCTTTTACTGCGGCGGTTTATTCAGACACAACAGGTTAGCCAAATACATTTTTGATTTCGATTTGCCCTATATGAATTTTAAAACGTGAGCTGTTACAACTGAAATACTGCTGTAGGCTATATGTCAAGTATGACAGTAAAGCCTACTATGCAACACCATTGTTTTCCCGGCTCACATATGTGATATGTTGCGCGAAAGCATGATATGTTATGGCCCGCAGCGGTCGACCTCTTATTCAGCACGGGTAATTCGTTGCTCCCGTGGGTATTGTCCCGCCAATCACTGATGCACTCAGGAAATAATCTCACAAGATCAAAGTGGAAATGCACGCGCAGTGCAGGCGCGTCCTCGAGGCCAGCTCCCACAGCAGACGGCAAGAGGTTTCCATCGAAATCCCTTTTAATTGAGGGGAAACAAATAAATGAGCGTCTATGTCGCCGCTCTCTTAATTGATTCCATAATTCACGGAATTAATATGATACCGAGCAGTGCTGAACTGCTGGTTTCCGCTGAGTGAGAGAGTGTGCCACAACCTGCTTATAAATCGTTTAATTAAGCGTCGAATCACAAAGGGTAATGCGGCTACACTGAAGCTGTTGCACACGTGTCTTCTGACTTACATGATGCGAGTCATTAATATCACGTAAACCGGACGCGTATTCCTCCAACATCCATCAGCAAATGATCATGCTATACATTGTGATATGCGTTTAATACAGGGTTCCGTTGTATGGTCAGCACGTAGGCAGAAGTGCATGCCAATGAGAGCCGTATACAGATGCTGCTGAAGATACTTACTCAGTTTAGGGATTCAGGGGGCGCGTCGCCGCGCAGCATCCACCTCGCTGCACTCTCTCTGCTGCTGCTGAAACGTCTGGCTCCCGGTCGGATCCCGCAAGCATAATCAATAACCTGCGTTGAGCCTGGATTCGTATGTTAGGGAGGACATGTGTGCGGTATGGCATCTGGCGTCCTCAGCGCAACCTCTGACCATTCCCATTGTTCCCCTGCATGCCGCGTCGCTCACAAGGCGAAAGGTGTTAACGCACAGCTGGGTTATTCCAAGTCGAGGTTCGGTTGGGATATCAAGACCACGTCACGGCTGCCTCTGTTGAGCCTCCTCAAGCCTCAATCCTGTCTCGAGCATCGGCGACAGTACCATATGACAGCGCGGTGCCCACTCCATTGGCATTTGGAGCTCGCGTTTTGCGCCACTGCGCGGCCAGTTTGGGAATGACAGCCAGTGGTTGAAAAGTACACAAAGTACTGTTATACATAGGCTATAATGATTACCATCTTCACTATCATTAATGACACTTTAAAAGTACTTCATATGACCCGTTTTTTGTTATACATGACAATGTAAAAGTAATTATAGAATAAATGCACATTTTTACAGTAACTTGAGCTTGACCAACATGACTTGATAGTCAACACACTCATACAAATAAATGTTCCAGAAGGGAGTTTTCACAGCGCTGCCATAGAATAACCATTTCTGCAGTCCCGAATTACAATTTTTTCTTAGTGTGAAGAACATTTTAATGATCTAAAGAACCCTTTATCGCTATAAAGAACAATTGAACGTAAAAAGTTCTTCATGGAACCATTGATGCAGAAAAAGACTCGCCTTGCTGTAGAAATTATTAATTTAATGTTAGTTTATTTTGCACGACAGAAACATTTAATCAACCTACAAACCTTCATGTTACAGCCTACAGATAACAAGAATCTATACACAAACACAGAGACTTAATGGGCTCAAAGCGGAGCAAAGATTCACAAACATGTTCTAAGTGCCAACCCACCAATCTAACACAGCTCTCTCTCTAAAGATAGTACATTTGTTTATCAGCACATACTGAGACACACAAACCTAAACCCCTGCACCATGCTGTTAATCACCCATCTGTGGGGCTACGGACCGTGCCAGTAAGCATACTCACTGCAGCAGGCAGCTGTGTTCAGGTGGGTGATATGTGCTGAACATGGCTGGGCACTGCAGGGGTTAGTCAAGTAGGGGGGCGTCCAAATTATGAAAAATGCAACCTCAGGGCTGACATCTTAATTACTTTATCTAAAAAACAAAACAGACTTAGAAGTTCATAAACACAAACATATACACACAAAGCTCAGAGTGTATAGATAACTGCATATAGTGATGTTCGGAGGTTTGTTTGTCTGAGGTTGTCTTTTTCAGTGTTTGCTAAGGTAAGTAAAGGAATGCAACAAACTTCTGTCTTCATTGTTGTTACAAATCTATACGACATTTTTCCATGGAACACAAAGCAAGAAGTCCAGAAGTAGAATGTCCAAGTGTCTTTCTTCCATAGAATGAAACTGGATCAAGAACATTATGTGCCATTATATGTCTTCTGAACTCATTTAACAATTATTATATATATATATTATATATATATATATATATATATACAGTGGGTATGGAAAGTATTCAGACCCCCTTAAATTTTTCACTCTTTGTTATATTGCAGCTATTTGCTAAAATCATTTAAGTTCATTTTTTTCCGTCATTAATGTACACACAGCACCCCATATTGACAGAAAAACACAGAATTGTTGACATTTTTGCAGATTTATTAAAAAAGGAAAACTGAAATATCACATGGTCCTAAGTATTCAGACCCTTTGCTCAGTATAGAGTAGAAGCACCCTTTTGATCTAATACAGCCAGGAGTCTTTTTGGGAAAGATGCAACAAGTTTTTCACACCTGGATTTAGGGATCCTCTGCCATTCCTCCTTGCAGATCCTCTCCAGTTCTGTCAGGTTGGATGGTAAACGTTGGTGGACTGCCATTTTTAGGTCTTATATATATATATATATATATATATATATATATATATATATATATATATATATATATATATATATATATATATATATATAGACCTCCTCTCATACTGATTGGATAGGCAATTTGAACATGTTCCTCCTGAACTTTGTTAATAGAACATAATGTGAGGAACAGGCTGAAATGTATGTCATTCATTACTCACTGAAATCTTACCTTGAAAATTCTGCCTGACCACCATGGTGACCATTCCTTTACATTGAACGGAAATGAGCAGCTTGGACAACCGTAACTTTCCTGAGTTTTACCCCATTGTAGTTATTAACTAAAGCATAATCCAGCATGAATTCCTTGTTGGTTCAGACTGGTTTGTGCTGGCTATAGTGCTGGTCTTGCTGGTCAAACCAGCATCTTATGCTGGTCCCAGCATGCAAGACAATCCTTATGCTGGTGTATATGTAAGCTGCAAATTCAATATTAGCTGCCGCCTCCTTTAAACCAGCCTGGTTTGCTGGTCTTACCTGATCTAAGCTGGTCTCCCAGTCTAGCCAGCAAGTGCTCTGCTGGTTTAGCTGGGAAGAAAGATTAAAGGTGCCATCGAACGTTTTTTTTACAAGATGTAATATAAGTCTAAGGTGTCCCCTGAATGCTACACTGTTGGAGAGATTTATAAAGAATGAAGTTGTGTTTATGAATTATACAGACTGCAAGTGTTTAAAAATGAAAATAGCGACGGCTCTTGTCTCCGTGAATACAGTAAGAAACGATGGTAACTTTAACCACATTTAACAGTACATTAGCAAACATGCTAACGAAACATTTAGAAAGACAATTTACAAATATCACTAAAAATATCATGATATCATGGATCATGTCAGTTATTATTGCTCCATCTGCCATTTTTCGCTATTGTTCTTTAATACTGGCTGCCCTTGTTTAATGCCTTTCATAATGTTGGGAACATGAGCTGGCATATGCAAATATTGGGGGCGTACACCCCGACTGTTACGTAACAGTTGGTGTTATGTTGAGATTCGCCTGTTCTTCGGAGGTCTTTTAAACAAATGAGATTTATATAAGAAGGAGGAAACTTGTTTGTTTACAGTTTGAGACTCACTGTATGTCATTTCCATGTACTGAACTCTTGTTATTTAACTATGGCAAGATAAATTCCATTTTTCATTTAAGGGGACCTTTAAATAGTGCCCAAACCAGATAAAAGACCAACTTCAACTGGTTTAAGATGTTTTTCAGCGAGTTTTCAGCGGCTATAGCAGCATAGGCATAACCGAGTAGCTTATTCAAAACAAATCAGTCGTTTAAAAGGTAGTCAGATTAAAAATGAAGGTGCATAAATTGATCAGTTTCCAACTCTTCCAGCCGCAATTGCTCCACCTGCCGCTCCCTCTCAACAAAGCACCAGGAGGTGGTGGCTGTTATATTTAAGGACCCACCCCATTTTATTTACCCCGATCTCACCCTCTGTCCCCCCGCCTACTGCTTCATACTCCGTTTTTAACCCTATGCGCTATGTACAGCTATGATCACAGCCCATTGTAAGGGAAGCATACTGAAATATACCTCGAGTAATTACTGAGGATCTTAAAAAAATGCATCTGTTTTATTTACCATATTGAGTTGACGTTTATACCGGAGAGAATAGTGAAGATGGGGTGCTGCTCGGGGAGGTGTATGTTGATGTTCTTCTGCGCTCTTCAGCTGGTAAGTGCGTTATAGAATTGTGGTAAAAACAAGTATCTGCTCGTTGCAGTTTTGTATCCCAATTATTTAATCTGTGTGATATAAAAACACTGTTTTTGAAATTTGACGTTTTGATATTAACTTTGAGACTAGTTTATGAACATCACGCCTTAAAGCCTGCAGTCTTTTAAATTGTCTTTTATTTGAAAGAACTCAAGTTTTGAGCCACACGTAACCGTAGTTTTCCATTTATAATTAGCCTAGTATACAGACATAGCCTATAAATGTACTTACACTTTTGTGTAGGCTATATGTTGGAAGTCTTTCTTTACATCAGAATATACTGTTCATAAACACGTTTGGACAGTTATGGGACTATTGTAAATAATAATTAGCCTATAGTAGTATTGTGAAATGGCACAGACTACATCAAAATTTACAATACATGTTTATAATATGTCATACACAAAATAAGTGCAAATAACACATTAGTGTGCAGTATATTGCTTTGTATTGTATAGCCTAGACATTTTTGTGTATTTATATCTTTGATTATATTTAAACATTTTATTTTTTTCTCATTTCAATATTTATTGTAATATGTGTTACACTGTCCTGTGTATCATTGACTTGTTTTGCTGCTATTGCACCACAATTTCTCTCAAAGGATTTATAAAGTATCCATCATCCGTCCACCTATCCATTTGTCCCTGCCGTAGAACTCATACAACCAGCATAGATTATGATCAACTCATTTAAACTGCAGATTTTTTACATTAGAGATAGACCATAAAATAAGTGTGAGATGTGAATCAACTGTGCATTGTGTGATACAGAGAAAATGTTGTGTGTGCACGCATTTTAAGTGTTTTTTAATGCATATTTATCCTTATCACTACTCATTGATTGCATATGTTCTTTCAGTGGTGTGACTTCATTTTCTCCTCTCACATAAAGTGATATATTGGATTCTACTTGTTGTGTTATCTCACTTCAGTTGTTGCACTTGTGGTCTGAACACCAGCAGAGACAGTGACCTACATCCCTGCTGTTATTTTGCTTAACCTTTCCATGGCTTTTAGCTTTGGTTTAACCTTAGCTTTACTGTCTTTCCTAACCAGTGTTTTTTTTTCCTATTGCCTGTGTGAGTGAGAGAGTGAAATAGAGATTGAATATATATATATATATATATATATATATATATATATATATATATATATATATATATATATATATATATATATATATATATGTATGGTACTTTTAACTATCTGGTATGACATAATATTTCAACTATAATCTCAGTGGCTCAGTCATTATTTAAAAAAATTCCGTCATTTATTAAATGATGAGGATTCGGTGAGACAGCGCAGAACAGAGGCATGCAGTTATTAGTCTTTACAGTTGTACACATTTGATCTCAGGTTGGCTCAAGAAATAAAACAGCTGTATGGTTTAATTGGTTTAAGGAATTCAGTTCACTGTTTCACACCTATTACAGCCAGTGAATAGAAAAAGAGAGGACTGCAATACCATGTCCGATTTTGTGTAACATTTGGCAACTATAAGTCTTGACTGAACATTCATCCTTCATCAACAGGTTCTGCCACTGTTGCTGTGTATTGGTGGTTTCATATTTCCTTTAAATATTTCAAATGAGTTGGACACAGTTCACATTTATCAATTAGATTTACCAGGATTGCTACACACTGTATGGTCTGAGACTATAAATGGATTTGAATGCAGATGTCTATTACCAAGAGGGGATAGCTCATCTGTATCTGTAAAACATCTCACAGTTTTATGTTTTTATGTTTGGCTGGTTAAAGTCGGCACAGCTCGTGCTGGAACACAGTGGATGGGGACTGTGGTGAAGACATGCTACAAATGGTTGATTTGAAGTGAAACCTCTGAGAACAGCTGGTACACAGCAGCAGTATGGCATACAGAGAGAGATTGTATGGGGGATGGGTGGTTATTGGAAGAGAGAGAGGGTTTATGACTGCTGCAGTGAAGCTTTATGAAAGGAGCAGCATCCCCCACACCCAGCTCCTCCCTTCTGAATCATACATCTCCCTTCACTGAGCCTCTGACCTCCAAGGAGAGCCCTCATCTCCTCTCACTCAACCTTTCCCCCTCCTTTTGTCTTTCTCCGCCTCTCACTTTCTATTTCTCTGTCACAAGCTTTGTACCCCATTGGCTCTGTTACCCTGGCAACCCTGAGTAAAAAGCCAGTATGTGGAAAAACAGAGGTGGGGGTTTTGATTGTGTGTCTCTGGGAAAGCGAGATGGGGTCTCCATCATTATTGTATTTGGGGCAGCGTGACTGTTTTTTTAGTCGTGTAGATGCAAAGTAGCTGGTGTTTCTACAGTGTGTGGAGATCTTGTTCATATAATACTTTGTCTTTCTCTCTCTAGATCACGGCTGTGGAGAGACAGGTGTTTGATTTTCTAGGTTACCAGTGGGCGCCCATCCTTGTCAACTTCCTGCACGTCATTGTGGTGATATTGGGCTTGTTTGGGACAGTTCAGTATAAGCCACGTTATGTAGTTTTGGTGAGTACTGTATTTACCTCAATTTTTTTTTTATAACTTTAGAACATTATAACTTTTGTTACAGTTAATAAAACTTGTTTTTTAAAAACAACAATAATTGTAATAATATAAACATTGTTTATAAAATACTGATATTATGTATTATAACATTACAAATAATTCTTGCATTAATTTATTAAACTCAAATAATTTATTAATTGAATAAATTAATATGATTAATTTAATATTGTAAAAAAATTAATTCAGTAAGATTTTTTTTTGAAAGATATGAATGCTTTTATTCAGCAAGTAGGGCTGTCAAATGATTAATCACGATTAATCGCATACAAAATAAAAGTTTGAGTTTGCCTAATATATGTGGGTGTACTGTGTGTAATTATTATGTATATATAAATACAAACACATCCATGTATATATTTGAGAAATATTTACAAGTATATGTATTTATTTATATTTTTATATATTTTATATTATATATAAATACTTTTTTTGTACATAAATAACATATTTCTCTTAAATATATACATTAATTTGTGTGTATTTATATATACATATTATTTACACACATTACTCACACATATATTATGCAAACTTAAACTTTTATTTTGTATGCGATTAATCGCGATTAATCGTTTGACAGCCCTATAAGCAAGGATGCATTAAATTAATCAAAAATGACAGTAAAAATGTTTAGAATGTTACAAAAGATTTCTGTTTCAGGCTGTTGATCTTTTTATTCATCAAAGAATCCTGAAAAAATTTATCCCAGATTCCAAAAAAAAAAAAACATTTAGCAGCACAACTGTTTTCAACATTAAAAGATTGGTTCACTTTCAAATGAAAATTTCCTGATAATTTACTCACCCCCATATCATCCAAGATGTTCATGTCTTTCTTTCTTCAGTCGAAAAGAAATGAAGGTTTTTGATTAAAACATTCCAGGATTATTCTCCATATAGTGGACTTCAATGGACCCCAAACGATTGAAGGTCAAAATTACAAATAAATACAGTTTACAGTGATCCCAGATGAGAAATAAGGGTCTTATCTGGAGGAACTATCGTTCATTTTCTAAAAAAAAAAAAAAAAAATCTATATGTTTTAACCATAAAAGCTCATCTTGAACTAGCTCTCTTCTTCTCCTCTATTAGAATTCCGGCAGTGTAGACACTGCTGAGTGTATTACTGCCCTCCTCAGGTCAAAGTTTGAACTAAATTGTGATATACAATTTCCTAGTGCAAGTATATAAAAATTAGTTCAAACTTTGACCTGTGGAGGGCAGTAATACACTCAGCAGTGTCTACACTGCCGGAATTCTAATAGAGAAGAAGAGGGCTAGTTCAAGATGAGAATTTATTGTTAAAACGTATATATATATATACATATATATATATATATATATATATATTTTTTTTTTTTTTTTTTTTTATCTAGATAAGACCCTTATTTTTCGTCTGGGATCATGTAGAACATTTTGAAGCTGCACTGAAACTGTAATTTTGACCTTCAACCATTTGGACGCCATTGAAGTCCACTATATGGAGAAAAATATTGGAATGTTTTAATTAAAAACCTTAATTTCTTTTCAACTGAAGAAAGGAAGACATGAACATCTTGGATGATATGGGGGTGAGTAAATTATCAGGAAATTTTAATTTGAAAGTGAACTAATCCTTTAATACTATGATAAATGTCTATGTACAAATCAGCATATTAGAATGATTTCTGAAGGATCTTGTGACACTGAAGACTCGAGTAATGATGGTGAAAATTCAGCTTTTTCCATCACAGGAATAAATAACATTTTAAAAGAAATATGAAAATAGAAAGCAGTTATTTTAATTAATTACTGTTAATTGTAATAATATTTCACAATGTTACTGTTTTTACTGTATTTTGATTAAATAAATGCAGCCTTGGTGAGCAGAAGGAACTTTCAAAAACATTAAATCATACCCACTCAAATTATACCATTTAAAAGTTTATTGTAAAGCCTGATAATTGAGTTATTTACACAGATACACTTTTTTTTTGTGCTGTTCACGATTATATGTGGTTCCATAATTTTAATGTCTCTGATTACCATTATGTGTTCTTTCCTTTTCTTTTAGTATATAGTCTGGACTGTGTTTTGGGTGACTTGGAATATCTTTATCTGTTGCCTTTATCTAGACCTCGGAGGGCTTTCAAAGGTAAAGAGCCTTTTTAAATGGAGATGCTCATATGGGTCATTCTAGTGCTAGATCAAGTTCACATACATTCATGCCATTGGTATGAAATGATATCATCTCTATAGTATAGACTTACAAACCAAAGATGAATGGGATTAAACAAAATTTTAAACTTAAACAGTATGGTTCCTCAGTACTACTAAGTCAATAATGTTGAAACAAAGCCATAAAACTGAAATTCAAAGTGCATTTCTGTTCTGTGCTGCCTTTTATAGGACAGTGATTATCTGTCACTGGGACTTTCATCTCACCGTTCATGGTGGAAGAACAATGGCCCAGGCTGTGAGAACAGAAAACTCCAGACCACTAGATGGCAGCATTTGGACAGTCCTGCTCTGATCTCTGAACTGAGCTGCTTGTTAGAGTATCAATACATTGAAGTTATGCACAGCGCCCTGCAACTGTTCATTTCTGTAAGAACCTAAAACTGATGAAGTCATTGTCTATTAAAGCTGAATTGTGCAGAAATAATGATTGTTTTCAAACAGGTTTCTGGAACATTCCACCCAATCTGCCTTTGGTTGAGGCAGTGCTGTTGTGTCAGACATAAGTTTTTGATGACCTACAAAATTACATTCAAACCTACTAAACATTACCTCAGTTTTAATATGAACACTTCATACTTAAGCTTTAAGTTTCTGTGATACATTTATATACAAAAATTCACAAATACTCATTTAAAAAATAGATTTGTATGCGACTTAATCTGTTGCTTTGTTTGTTTGTACGTAGGCCCTGGGATTTGTATTTGCCTGCTACATCGTCAGCATCTTCAATGAAGAGGAAGACACATGTTTGTAAATCCATTATTTTACCTTTTAAAAGTGTATTCAATAATTGTTGATTGTTTCGCTTATTCATCTTCCTAAACAACTGATATTGTTGCTTCATGTGAATCTAATTTTGTATCTGTATTGTATTACTTTTCAGATTTGTATAAGTGACAGTGTCCAGATGTCAACATCCCGAGAGAGAGGGAACATTGTAAGGGGAAAAAGATAGCAGAAAAGGACTTCAAGCATTCTCGGAATTAGTGAAAACAGAAACCAGATCAGATGGATTTTAAATTATTTATATATCTATAAACATAATAATACACAAAAATTAAGAAAATAAGATTGATGCACCCAAACGCTGCACTTACAAAGGTGTTGAACTACAAGAAGCAAGCCTCGAGTCACAAGGCATCTGTATAGCTGTCCATCCAAAAGCCAAAGGATACAGCCATTAACCTCGCAAGCTTTTATGCTTACATCTTTATTTTCTTTTCAGGAGGTGCTATTTCTGTAGAACATTTTCATGACTGACTTTATGCTGAACTTCTTGCTACCTACCTCTTCCAATTCTTTGTAATTTTATTTTTAAATTTTCTATACTGTTTAAGTCTGTGACTTCTAATTTTACTCTTCAAATGGTATGTTTTGTACATTTTGTTCAAATCAGAGGAGTTTAAACAATGCAGAGGTTTCTTTTAGTTAAATGGTTTAATGTTGGAGATTAAATGAGGAATTGCTTTACATGCTCTTGTGTCAGTACACAGCAAAATGCTGTTTCATTTTTAATGATCAACATCTGTCTCCTTTACTACCAGTAACACATGCCATATTTGTGCGAGTATGGGAGAAAGCAATTATAATATCTGCATGTAGTCTGTATCTTAATGGCCCAAAGAAAAACGTTGTAACACATATAGAACCTCATTTTGTAAATGTAAATATTACAGCATTTACTGAACACTGTATTTTGAATGCTGACAGTAGTGAGTCATATTTTCTTTTCTTAAATTATACATGTAGTGCATATGTTAATAAATATTTGAACACCAGATTTTGTATGAAAAAAGAGAAGACTTGGGTCAATGTTTTGATATGTAATCGAGGAAATTCCACAATTCGATTCAATTTAGACTGACACCTTGTGGTTAAAATTAGAAAAAGGCAAGTAGTGTTGTGGCAACGGTTTGCAGTAGCTTACATACCCCAACATAATAATAAAAGCAATGCTAATGATCTTGATAAGCAAGCACACAGGAATGCCATACACAATAATCCCATTATTATGTATGGCATCCCTGTGATACAATATTTTATTATCCTATTGACAAAATTGTTCTCTCTGCCTCTGCATCCCTTTTAAACTGGAAATATATAATTAAACTTTAGAAATGTATATCTCATTGAGTGTAACTCTTATATTATCTGTGAAATGGGTGTAATGTTGAAACCGAGCTGCTCCATGTGTGGTGTTCCAGTGCCCTATAGTTTCCTACTGCAAACTTATTAAACAGAAAGACCCCCATCCCACCCATAACTAAGATTAATTGGTAGATTTAAATATCACTTAGCTACCCTGAATGCCCTTTATCAGCATGAGGTTTAGCTCTGACACAAGAGTGCTCAGTGCTTGTTAATGACATTCTTTAACAGTAAAAAATATAAATGTTAAAAGTAAGTGCAAGGTGGAATGGGTAATAAACAAAATTATAAGCTAGGCCTATAAAAAAAAAGGAGGAATATGGTCTTCACAGTCTAATATGGCTTGGAGAAAAAGACATCAAGCCTGTCAACAACATCTGATGTGAAATGTAAGTCCCGAAGTAAGACATCTTTGCACATATTTATGAATACATGAAAAAGAAAGGAAAAGACCAGCTGAAAGACCACTATATCATTAATTCATTAAAAAAGTAATATTCATTAATTATCTACAGGATGGTTTATAACAGTCACTTGTTTTGTCCAACACATTCAACAGTCCTATATGTGACTCTGACTAATGTCATACTGAAGCATGACTGATGAATTAATGTGATGTAATATTTCTACTATCAAATGGAGGAAGCAGCTAGTTTTTATTTTAATTATTTATTACAAACATAATTACACTATTACAATTCATTTTCACAATTACCAAGATACCATCACTACAAGTGTGCCAATTTTCATAATTTTCCTACTTATGGTTCATAAGGCTGCCATAAACTCCCATTCAGGAATTATAATAATAATAAAGTAAACCAACAATTAAAATAGGGTTTTTTCTTTCTAACTATTAGATTTAAATATGAATTTTATTTACTAAGATAAATAAGATATGTATGCATTAATAACTTTTTTCCCAATTTCCTCAGGTTGATCACCTCCGCATGGCCACCCGGTCCATGTGGCGTCAGTCCCTCCGCGCAGATCCCGGATGGAGCGGCCATTGGGCGGAAGTGAACAGAGGTGCACAATAACTGCGGGCTGGGAGGAGGAAAAATATATATATACACTTTGAAATTAATTTACACACGGCTTGTGACAGCATTGGATTAAACCTCAAAACCGCAGAGCCTGTATTACTCTCGGAAACATCCTCAGGCTGGACTTTTAGTGCGCTCGAGAGGACCGAATCGCCAGAATCAAGTCGTGGAACTTGCTGAAAAAAGCGCAGTTCAGCCTGCACGGAGCCGAGAGGAACACACGGGCTTCGGGTTACGCCGAGCACCTTCGCTGCTGGTTCAGTTTTTCTTTGCAAGACTCTTGCTGAATCTAAAGAGGCCCTCTTGATGAATTATGTCTACCACCAGTATTGACCCACAGGTAGGTTGGAGTGGTACGGCGTCGCTAAGGCCTTTAGGAGGAGCAGGGAATGCGCGTGCAGCCTCCGCCGCTTCTGCGGAGACATTACGGGCATCTGCCTCCCCTTGCCTCACACAAGCGCGATGGCTAACGAGTTAGCATTTTTTCCACTCGTTTGATTGAATATTACTTGGCGTTTCTTAGGTCCAAACAGACGTTTGCTTAATTTCTTAATTTATTGCACAATTTCTCTCATCAGCTTCCGAGAGTTATAATCAGTTTTCTCTGGACTTGGGCTGATATGCGTGGTCGACGAAATCTTTAGCTGTCCGAGTGGATGTATAATTCCTTGATTGACTAAATAAGTGTCAATATAAGCCCCCGGTTTTTATAATAACGAATGTCGAGCGACTCCTGAGAGCATTGATTTATTGGTGATGCTCTGATGGAGTCGATGTGGATTAAGAGCATGAAACATTGTGAAGTATTTACATGTTAAGCACGAAGAGCATGTGTTTAAAACAACGATTCAAAGGTGTTAATGCTTTATCTTGTTGTTTCTGTCCATCTCTGTTCACCTACTCAATGGGAAGACATCCAAAGGGCAAGACGCTAAAGGTAAGTTTCCCTTTAAATATGTCTATACAGATTTAGAAATAAAACATCCAGGATATTATTTCTCATTAATTCACTTTGAATCTAATTTCACTTTGATAGATGCTCTTAGCTATGGTCTGTTAAATAAAATTTGGGCATTCTTTCTCTGTGACTTAAATCAAGTCAAGCCTGGTTGCTGTGCTACTCGCATATCAACCAAATGCTGTCTAAGAGCTCATTCAGTCACCTGATGGAGCATATACCTCCTCCTGGAGTCCAGGACTGCTCCTGTTGGATTAACACCACACTGACACATCTATTGCTGTTCAGAGCTTGGCTTCTGAGCACATTAAATAGATTAGGCTTCATAACTCTGTAGCATTAACTACTGTAGTTGTGAATTTGTGTCCTTTGGGCGATTTGTAGACGGACCTCTTCATCCATGACTGTGTGTCTGTTGTATCGTGGTACTCAGACAGAACATGTGGTGAATGACTCACTGAGATCAGCGTGGTGACATGCATATTACTGTAGTTGTGTATCATTTGTTAAAGATCTAAGATGTGAATGGCATGGCATTGGTTAAGTGATATCTTTCACAGAAAAGAGAAGGCTGTTGGATTTAGCATATGCTTTGGGTTTATTATCAGATGTAGTGATTCAAAAATAACCCTGATGTTAAATGTCATTCTTTATTTCAGTGCAAAATGGCTCTCTACATCAGAAGGAAACGGTCCACGACAATGACTTTGAACCTTACCTCACTGGCCAGTCTAATCCGGTGAGAAATGTGTTTTTGTGTTCGTCTTAGGGAATGAAAAGGAGGAAATAAATTTAAATTAACATGCATTCTCATCATTTTACACAATTTTGCTTTTCAGATAAATGTAACTTGCTTGAAGGATGGTAAAAAGAATACTTGATTTTTAGTGCATTTTGCATGTAAAAAACGTGTATGGAAACGCTCAGTGCTTTCACCAAAGTATAATTACTTTGTTTCTGAAATAATTTTTTTGGCTGTTGTGGTAACCACTAGAGTTTACTCTGGGAAATTTGTCTGTAATTTTTTTTTAAATACCAGTACTTTGCTAAAAAGAAACTGATTGTATAATATTTTCATTACATCATTGTTTTTCTGGAAGTTTAAAAGAATTTCCATAGAAATATTGAGTATTTCTTACTCAGTTTCATGTCTAATCTGTTTTTAGTATATTTAGTTTGCATTTTGTCTTTATTAATTCTAACATCTGTATTTTTGGTTATCCCCCAGAATAACAGTTACCAATCCATGACCGACCCATACTTGTCTAGCTACTATGCCCCCTCGATTGGGTTCCCGTACCCCCTCAGCGAGGCCCCCTGGTCCACGGGTGGAGACCCACCGATCCCATACCTCACTCCGTACGCCCCCCTCAGCAATGGAGACCATCACTTCATGCATGACACTGTGTTTGGACAGCCTGGGGGTCTGGGCAGTAGCATCTATCCACACCGCTTTAACTTTTTCCCTGAAAATCCCGCGTTTTCCGCCTGGGGTACGAGCGGCTCCCAGGGCCAGCAGACTCAGAGTTCTGCGTACGGAGGCAGTTACAGTTACCCACCTAGTTCGTTAGGTGGCACACTGGTGCCCGATGGGCAAACGGGCTTCCCCAGTGACACCTTGAATAAGGCGCCAGGTATGAATAGCTTAGAGCAGGGCATGGTGGGGCTGAAGATCGGTGGCGACGTGACTGGAGGTGGTTCTGGAGTGAAGACAGTGGGTTCGGTTATCGGAGGAGGGCCAGTGGCGGCAGTGGCCACAGGTAATGGTGGGACTCCTATCGGGCTACCGCCTCCCAAACCCACATCCTGGGCGGCCATCGCTAGCAAACCAGCCAAGCCTCAGCAACTGAAGGTGAAGAGCAAGCCGGGGATGCCCATGGCTGGAGGCACCCTGCCCCCGCCGCCCATCAAACACAACATGGACATTGGCACTTGGGATAATAAGGGGCCTGTGACTAAAGTTGCCTCGCCACTGCCGCCCCACCACCAGCAGCAGCCTCCCCTCCACTCCCAGGGTCACCTACCGCCCCACCCTCACGGGCTGCCGCCCCCGCCTCAGCCCCCCATGCCTTCTGCCCAATCACTTGCCCAGCAGATGGCGATGCAGGGCCCGCCCCCTCCGCAGCCTTACCAGAACCACAACCCTGCTCCTCCCCCTCAAACCCGGTGGGTTGCCCCTCGTAACCGCAACCCCGGTTATGGTGGGGGTGGCAGCGTGGACAGCAGCGGCTCTTCGAGTGGTGGAGGGGTCGGTAATGGTGGCGGAGGCGGCCTTCCGGGCTCCAGTGCCGGCGAGTCCCACCCGGTCCTGGAAAAGCTGCGTGCGGCACACAGCTACAACCCCAAGGACTTCGATTGGAACCTGAAAAACGGCCGGGTGTTCATCATTAAGAGCTACTCTGAGGACGACATCCACCGCTCCATCAAGTACTCCATCTGGTGCAGCACGGAACATGGTAACAAACGGCTGGATTCGGCCTTTCGGGCCATCAACGGCAAGGGTCCTGTCTACCTGCTGTTCAGCGTCAATGGCAGCGGACACTTCTGCGGCGTGGCGGAGATGCGCTCGCCTGTAGACTACGGCACCAGCGCAGGTGTTTGGGCGCAGGACAAGTGGAAGGGCAAATTCGATGTGGACTGGCTGTTTGTTAAAGACGTGCCCAACAGCCAGCTCAGGCACATCCGCCTGGAGAACAATGACAACAAGCCCGTGACCAACTCCCGTGACACACAGGAGGTGCCACTGGAGAAGGCCAAGCAGGTGCTGAAGATCATCGCCACCTACAAACACACCACCTCCATCTTCGATGACTTCTCACACTACGAGAAACGGCAGGAGGAGGAAGAGGTGGTAAGAAAGGTAATGTGCTTGCTTTAATATTGAAAATTTAGCTGGGTTTTATTTTTAATAGCTGCATTGTAAATAATATTGATGCAGATTGTGTTTTTTATTTCATATTATTGTCTTTTATGTTTAGAGATGAATATACTGAAGGATAATATTTATATGTAGACCCTGTTGAGGTGAATGACCATAAGTGGCGATTAAACAAAGAACTTTGAACATCATGTGATGTGTTCAGGCTAATGTTCATGTCACGGAAACTGCCTATGTAAATGTTAAAGCTGTTTATAGATGCCAAAGATGCATGTCTACATGGTCCTTTTTGAATGGTTAATGAATGCTCTTTGCTTTTGCTGTTTATGCTTTGGTTATTTTATTATTCTGTCTTTGATGCTTTGTCCAGAGGTGGTTATTAATACTGTGCTGCTGCTGCTTTAGTCGAGTATCAAGCTGCTAATAAATTGTATTTTCTCATTGAGACCTTTGGTGACAGTAAGAAAAATGTCTGTCTTAAATTGGCTCCACTCTGTTTGCACATTTTAAATGTGTTTTATTCACTGTAAATTATTTCTGTGTTTGACATGTTATGGATAGTACAATCTGTTCAATTAGCTTTGTTTTTTGTTGAGAATTTAGTTATAGATATTTTTATGTGACAAAATTAAGACAAAGTGCTGATGTTTTGGATTTGTGTCAAAGGATTATTGATTTAATTATTTTTTTTTTTTTTTTCTCTCATTTCTATTGACAGAACCTAGAGCCTGCTCCTCTCCAGAACCGATCCCGACTGGATCAAGTAAGCTATTTTTTTTATTTTTTTTTTAAAGTCAAGTTTTTACAGAAGTTTAAATGTTTCTATTTATGCTCAAATCTGAAATATGTAATTGGATAATGGCTATAATTTACACCTTTTTATTGAAGGTTGAAGAACTACCATCTTGCTTCTCCTATAACACTCTTTTGACTGTAAAAGATGTTATGTTCAACTACACTGCTTTTAATGTCATTCATACATTTTTTTTTCTTTAAAATGTTTAGGAAAGTGTCTATATTAAATTTTTAAGAATTTTTATCTAAATTCACTTAAAAATAGATTATCTTAGATATCTTTCTGTATGTAATGTCCTTTTAAACAGGGTCCTTGAAAGTCTTATATTCAGTTGTATCAAATTTAAGACCTTAAAAATTGTTTAATGGTATAAGAGAAGTCTTAATTATCATTTCATAAGGTCTTACATTTGAAGACAGGAAAACAGGAATCGTGATATGGCTTAATGTGATTATTAAACTTCAAAAGGCTATGATTTAATTGTGAGCGCTACATGTTTCAAAGTAAAAACAGTGTTTGTGCATGTTATACTTGCTTGCATGTTTCAGTGCAATTCGCAATCAATGAATATCGCACATTTGTGCCAAGCAATTGATCTACTGTTGATGAATTATGACAGTGTTTACCTTATTGTGTTTATATCATACCTGCAAACTAGTTGCATTTCTAAAAAGCCCAGCTGCATTGAATACAGGTTTTTACCAGGGTAACCCTTATATTTCTAAGAGAAATTGCATTTTCACTCAGTGGATCGAAAAAATTAGAATAACATATATATATATATTTTAAAGGGATAGTTCACCAAAAAATGAAAATGTGATGTTTATCTGCTTACCCCCAGGGCATCCAAGATGTAGGTGACTTTGTTTCTTCAGTAGAACACAAATGATGCCGCTCTGACAACGGCAGTAATGTCAAGCACTCATTGAAGTATAAGCGCGAGACATCAATGTCGTTGTCAGAGCGCGATCAGACCTCACTAAGCAAATGCTGAACGCAGTTGGACATAGTGTATTAGAGGTAAAAATGATATAAATAATGTTCGGTTTCTTACACAAACCGATCGTTTCGTGTCTTAGGACATCAATGTGCCGTCACGAGCGCAGGGTTTAATTTGGATTTGTCTATGCATATTTTTCGACTCTTATAAATTGTTATCATTCACTCGCATTATAAGACTGTCAGACGGCAACGGTTGCAGTTAAAAATCATCATTTGTGTTCTACTGAAGAAACAAAGTCACCTACATCTTGGATCCCTGGGGGTAAGCAGATAAACATCACATTTTCATTTTTGGATGAACTATCCCTTTAATTGAATATAATTATATTCACTTATTTTGATTGATCCCTTTTCTTAAAAATGGTTTATAGGCTGAAATGGAAGGTTTATCATTTTATGTTGTCAAAACCTGTATTATTTGAACTTTAAAGTTGTTTACATTTTATTTTATGGTTTGGATAAAATATATACCGATATGGTATTCATTTTATTTGTGCGGGTCTTAAAAAGTCTGCAGATACCCTGTTAAATACATCTGTTCATTTAGTTACTTAAATTTTAACTGATAGCCTGTTCTTGCCATGACATAAAATAATCAAATAAATGATTTGAACATTTTGAGTGTAAATGTTTTTAAAAGATCAAAATGATCAAGTACTGGAAAATTCATGAAAATTATTGGTCAAAAGTTGTGGGAAAAATTGGTCAAAAGTTAAGTTGTTGTTTTTTTGGTATGTGAGAAAGTAAAAAAGTACAGTTTGAGGATTTTTTGATTATTGTATTGCAGTGGTAATATTTTGAAATGAAAATAGTTTTTTTTTTTTTTTTTTTTTTTGTGTACATCAAAGTGACTTCCCTCCATTTTTCTCTCTCTCTTTCTCCCCCACAGGAACGCCAGAACCGAAATAAACAATAGAAGGCTGCCCCCTACAGCTGATGAGCAGTTGTTTTAGGACTGACCATTTGAAAATGAAATTTAAAGAGGACAAGATGAAATTTAAAAAATAAACAATCATTATGTTTTTCTATTTAATTCTGGTGACTTCAGCCAGCGTCAGACTCGAGCCTCTGCGCCTCCTGCTTTACCTGTGGGGGCTGAAGTCGATTAGCACCTCTCAACGTCGCGTCATTTTGTTTTCTTTCTTCTTCTTTTTTCTTCTTCTGTCATTTGGTATTGTTTTCATACACATCCCTCCCCCTTTGACCAACTGTTATCTGTACACACTCTTTTATTTCATCCTGTATGTTTTTCTTCAGCCCCACTGCTCATCATGAGTGGGTAGTGAATTCTGTGACACGTGTATGTATGTGTGTGTATCAGGGATGGTGGTAGAGTGTATGTCAGTCATGTGATATGACAAAGGTTGGGGGGGGGGGCGTGTTCAGACTCCGCTCTGGTCAGGGGGGAGGGGCATCTCCAGCATCAGTAACTGTAACAGGCCAGTTTTTCGTTCTTTAGATCCAGAGTGGTTTGAACCCATTTGTGGAGAATCGTGCAACTGCGTAGAAGGGACAATGAAATGTGTCTTGACATGAGATGTTATAAAAAAATATATATTTTTGAATTATGTAACACTTGACTTTTTTTTTTTTTTTTTTTTCAGTGACGAGCCACTTATGTCACAGTTTTTTTGTTTTTTTTTTCTGTTTTCCTGCTTGGAGCCTTAACATTTTAAAGCTACGGAAACCGTTTAATAATGGCTGTTCTATACCTCAGTTGAAACAGCATTATCAGGGAGATGACATCCCATGCATCCTTAACCAAGGGAAGTCAACATTGTCACTGGCTGGACTCAAATAAGAAAGTAAAACTAATGTTTCATTATGGTTCAGAGCCCGGTGCTCAGACTCTGTTCCCATACATGCTTAATGTTTAAAGAGCAGAAATGTAACTACTTACTGTTCCAACCCCGCCCAGCAGAGGTCGCTGTTTCTTTAAGCCAATCTGAGAGATGTAGCAATTCACTGCTTTTTATTTGAATCACTTTAGATGCATCACCCCTTTTTTTTTCTTCTTTTCTTCTTTTTTTTTTTTTTTTTTGTTCCTTGTCCTTTCTTAACAGATTTAATTTTATCGCTTTTTTCCTCCCCCATGTCCTCAGTATATTGCTAAGCTTTAACGTAGGATCATATAATTATAACAATAACGAAGAACGCCTCAAAACGTGTAACCTAAATTAATGTTACTGATTTACTGTTAAAAGTAAGAAAAAAAAAAACAAACAAAAAAAAGAGTATATGGTTTCTGTGCGTGATTTTTTTAGGACCTGCTTGCTGTTTTGTGTGTTTGTGTGTGGGAGAGCGGACTTGAACCGTGTGAGGGTTTCAGATTTCTATAGTCATATAACAAAAGATTCATGAAAATATATGAAATACTAAAAATATTAAAAAAAGAGTTACGAGACAAACATTTAAGTCACCCCTGAAATGAATATGCATTGTATTGGAAGGTCACTATCTATCACGTTCTTAGATTTGATCATGCTCATTATTAAAATAATACTATATGGTGTAATTGTTGTTCTTTTTACTGCCTTTTGTTGGAAAGATTGTCTTGAGATGCACAAAGAGTTCTGTATCCATTTTTAACCTACTCACACCCACCTGAAAGGATTGAAAGTTAAGAAATCACCTTTGACGAACACAGGATAAACATGCCTAACTTGAAGATGATGGACATATATTTGTTATGTTTATTTTTTGAATCTCAAAATAACCCAGAATATATATTTATGTCAATGTCACTTCTGAAACTGTAAAATAAGCTTAGAAATAGAGCTAATTATAACAAATGTTGAAATACTGTAATTCCCTCATGGTCTCAATATAATCAACAATGCTTTATAAATGTTTGTTTTGCCCAAATTTTAAAATGGTTCATCTTTGTCATCAAAATTCTAAGGTTGTGTTATTGAGTTAATACAGTGTGAAGAATATTTTACACACTCCAACTTTGCCTTGTCAGACCATTAATTGCTCAGTTGAAGAAAGCGAGCAGTGTTTTATCATGGTGTTTATCTACAAGCATTGTGCTGTAAGCCTTACAGTAAAGGTTGAATGGTGTAAAGATGGTAGCCCATTTTATTTATGTGCACATCTGGCACTTGCTCAGACTGCTGAGACTGAACATCAGTAATTTAAGTCAACGGCCAATGAGAGTATCTGTACATTGTGGTCAAACTCTGAGGACTTTGGCATGTGTGGCGCATACATAGCAATATAATGGTCATATATAGAATGTTAAAGTAGGTGTTGAAACATTGAAACAGCTGGGAGTAAAATTCTCCCTTAGAAGCTCTAGATAACCATCTCTTTGATTGGCTGCCATATTGTTCTACTCATCCAGCGCATAGTTACAAGAAGAGGATGGGATGATTATGTGGAGTTCTGGGAGAAGGCCAGCAATATAAACTTAAACAAAATTTCTAGACATGCGACAGATTTGCATGAAATAAGGGTTTATTGACAGGCAAGCAAAAAAGCGTGCAGGTCTTCTTGGTAGAAGATGCTCTGTGCATATTAAAACAGTGAGAACAATTAGAAAACAACAAATCCTGTTCTAAATGTTACACAATAATGTCTTCCTGATGTTTTGCAGTATTTTTATCAAAACGTATCCAAATATTTCAGTTGATTTCAGATGCACTCCATTACAAAATCAAAGAGGCCTATACATGACCAAATAGTGATCACAAAACATGATGTTGCAGGTAGTAATGTGAGATTAGCCTTTCTTTTTTAGGCTGGAATATTGACCTGCGTCATTGACTTTGGTTTTGCTGCGTTTTCTGAGTTGCAATGGGAACCTAATGTCTTTTGTACAGAAACCATTAATATGTATCTGATGTTTAGAACATTTGTGCCCATGGTTCCTTCGACCAAGTAATGTCTACATCAGCAAACCCCTAATTAAATCTATTTAATTATTATTATGTGAAGATGACCTCATAGACTAGTGGTAATAGACTTAGTGAAACAGTAATACATTTAAATATAGAAATAGTAATATAGATTGAATTAGAAGAGGAATTTCACATTCCTGTCAGCTCCCAAAATTAATATTCCTATCATGCGCCTGCAACCCAAGCGGCCTCAGTTCCTGTTCAGCTCTGTGACTTTACGAGAATAACCATGCAGTCTTCACTCCGTGCTGCTGCTCGTTTTCTAAACGAGACTGGTTTGTCGTTTTAAGGCCCCTCTCTTGGCATTCACCGCGTGCCTTAATTGTATGGATATTAAATCAAGGTCCGCCGTGAACACGCAGAGTGGCGGGCCCGTGTCACCACCCTCCATGACGCGCGCACACCAGAGCAGGCTCCTCTTCAAAGAGTACCGCAAAGAGGGATGGCGTAATGCGTTTTGACAACACGCCGTCGACAAAACGTCAAAATACTAATTACAATAATGTTTCTACAGTGTTCTCTATTTCAATTTCGCGTGAAACACAGTCAAATATCCAAGCATATATTGCGCAGACCAGGCCAACCAGTGGCCTATATTCACTCCCTTTAAGAGCTGCTCTGGGAGTCTATATGATTCTGCAGCCTCAATTCAAGCAGCCATGGCTATTGTCCTCCTTCTTTTGAGTCTCTGGGATTTTTTTTTTTTTTTTTTTTGCCTCTGTTGCAGTACGGCTAGGAATTCAAAAAGAATGTCAATGCCCAAAATAAAGCATATTATGAATTAATAGGTGTCGTACTATAAACCGAGGAATTTCATTGCAGGCGACAGAATGAAAGCAACGAAGAAGGTCTATAGCATCCGTCCGAAGGGCGCGCATTGTTATGATTCTCACTCGTTTTGCTGACCTCTGCAGTAGTGCATCCTATAGACTACATCAAGTGTAAACAACACACTTTTAAAATATCAAAATACACAATTAACTATTTTTCAAAAAGCTGTTAACCAACCTTATTCAAAATAATATCACCGCCAAAAACAAGCAAAATGACTGAAACATCACTACAGTCCCCGTAAACACGATGCTCCATTTTCTCCGTCGAGCATCTTTTGAGCTGCCGCCGTATCCCTCCTGCATCCCGCAATAAGCAACGAGGTCACGTCTTTCGTTTCTCGCCGAAACACACTGATTGTATCCAGGTTTAAATCGTAATCGACTTCTGCTGCAGTGTTCAAGAGTCTCGTTTGCGTCTTAGTTGCGCTGATCCCTTCTGGAGAAATTAGTGCTTCCTCGCGTCCCCGCGCGCTCGTCCTCCTCTGCTGATAGGACTCAAGCGCGAGAGGATTACATCGGGACATGGTGACGTCATGACCCGCACCGAAGGCCCCCTCCTCTCCCGTTAACCAAATCCCCATCAGAACGATGCCCTTGAAAACCAGTGAGGCTGACATTCGGAGGACTGAGAGCCATTTGCGCCCTTTAAATTCAGCTGAGTTGTTGTAGTAGCTAAAAATGTAGTAGCTATAAATGCCCCCAAGCTTTCTAAACAATACCTATGTGCCACGGTCAGTTCATGGTTTATCACCTGCTTCATTATATAGACAGAAAGCGAGAATTATATGCAAAAACCGTCTCAAATGAACCTGCTCAGAGGGCTGAGCTTTTATAGGGAAGGATGTATGCTTTAGCCTATAAAAGAAGTAGTCTAAAGTTGCGTCCCAAATGATGCACTACACTATGCACTTATACACTACTTGTGCACTATGCACTCATCCATGGAGTGCGTGAATTGTATAAGGTTATTTTGTCATTTAACAACGGAGTCCGATCCTCCCTTCCCCTCCGCTACGTAATTAAAGCTGCGACAGTCGACTGCACGAAGTGTCCAACATTCCACACTTCATTTTTTCCATTAAGTTAGTGCATCATCCGGGTATTTAAAGTGTACTTTTTCTTTTTGGAACTTTCAGTGTGAATGCACTACTCACACTATTTATACTTAAAAACGTCATAGAATAGTGCATAAGTATACGAATTGGGACGCATCTTAAAGGTGATAAAGAGGAATTTTTCGTCGACTGAGAAACCAAAGACTGTTAGTGAGTTTTTGACATGAGCGCATGCGTAAGATCAACCTCCCCTCCTTTCGAGGAAACGCCTCCCAAAACTCATGCCACGAGTATTGGAACACGAGTGTTTACCACCGGCATTCGCTGTGTCGTGTTAGTGGATTCATTATGTCGGACTCACCACAGCTAACTCATAATCTGCAGTACAAAAACATTGCATGCGGCGCCTGTGGAGTGTGGAAAGTTACTGGAGCGCGCAGCCGCGATCGTCTCTCACAAGGAACGTCAAGGCAGTGATTGACAAGCCAGAGGGCCAATCGTTTACGCGATTGGCTGATGTTTTTAAGGCCCTACCTTGCGCACAGATGATGTATATTAATATTATTCCTTTCAGTGCACCTAATAAATAGTCTTTTATCAGTTAGTAAAGACAGTTTCAAGTAATATTGCAAAAATGTATAAAACAAAACATCCTCTTTAGCACCTTTAAGTCTAAAATAGGCCTTTGTAAGCTAAATATTAGAATACGAAACATTTATAGTGAGATTGGTGTGTGAATTATTCAATGACTTCAAAACAATCGTGCAACAGTTTTGTGGCGCCCCTAGCAATATAGCTAACTGCCAACTATCTTTAACATTAGTAAATCTATAATAAAGTGATAGATTATTAAAATAGACCGCTTTTTGTCAATGTTATGTTATAGCCTGTAAGAAAATGCTCTGTTGCTATAGTACAGGTGAAAGCGACTTCTGGAGCATCTGTTTTGCGACTTGACAATCTTACTTTTGTGGTGTAAGTAACCAGTATAAAAAGTAAAAACCAGTAGCCTACATATCCTGCATATTCATTAAAAAGTCTTAATAGGAGATCAAATTTCAACCATTTTTATCCTGGTTGCAGTCCAAACAGGCTACGTGCTTGAATTGGGCCACACCAGATTCTTTTTTTTTCCCGCGAGTTTCCATAAATGATAGTAAACATTTGTGAACGTTAAACAAATAGGCCCATCTAATTTATCTAAATGAGAGCAAGTGGGAGGAAAGGAAGTAAAAGGATTTGAATATTTAGGAAGCGAGGAAGCCCATAACCCACGCGCAATTTCATGGACCTGACAGTTTGCTGCAGTAGGCAGCAACTTAAATTCACCATCTTGAATTCACCTCATTTCCAATCCCCCTCAGTTCGACTGTAAATGTGTAAAATCCAAGAATAGATGTTCAACCGGGAAAACGGTTATTTATTCTTCCCCTGAAGCGATATTTTGGACCTACTTCCTTATCCATTGAGCAAGGGACGAGTTTTGTCTTTGCATTACAATAACGGCCGGACCATTCATCCCGTGCGTCCCTGCTCTTCAACAGCCTGTCCACCCCACGGCGCGAGCGGGGCCTCTCCATCATAAGACGTCACAACAAATGCAAGTCAGTGCAGGAGGGAGGCAGGGCCGCGATTTAGCGGCTTTGTCATTGACGAGGAGTCAAGATAATGTAGATGAATAAGAGCTGAGAAAGCCCATTGAGTTTAAGTAACTGCCTGCACCTGCTTCTACTGTCATGTATATCTAACCCTGCTGTCGAGGTCAAAGACGCCCCATATTCTGTAAGGGATTATTAAAAGACGTTTAAAACTGCCAGTTTAGAAAACGATTGTTAGCGACTGTATTTAATTCAATGAGTCAAATTTGGTCAACAAAAACAGACTATTACTGGCTTAACAGGAAAGGCCTATACTAAAACAATTATGAAACAAATAAACAATTAAAAAAAAAAACCAGCAAAAATGTAAAAGGCAACATACAAAAATATCAAACCATTGTTTGGGCCACATCACAAATAAATAACATTATAAAAAACAGAAAACACAAAACAATATATTTGGATAACATATGGGATGTTAAATCAAAGATGGGGATAAAGAAAATTAAATAAATGAAGCAAAAATGAAAATGAATGTGCATAAAATAAATTTAGTGTATAGGCAAGGAGGAAAAAATCACTTTCTGTGATCTACTTATCACTCACAGCCCCCCCCCCCCCCTCCTTTTTTTTTTTTACTTTTTTCTCCCTCACTTTTTGTCTTCCTTCTTTTTTGTTTTATTTTCATCCTGTTTGATCATTTTCTGCAACTTCCCTCTATTCCTCTCTTGTCAGTCTTCCTTTTCTGCTCCCTCTTTAACTTCCACTCTCCCTCTCTCTTCCTCCCACCCTCCTTCTCTCTTCCTCCCACGTGTTTCTACATCACACTCTTCAGTATGAGATCTACTCTGCCCTACATGTCTCAGCTGATTGGACCAGCTGCTCAAATCAAGTTCACCATAGCAACTATGATTCAGTCGCCCAGCAACGGGTTTTACTTTCACCCCACTTCCTACTCAGGGACCCCTGTCTCCCCACTGCCAACCGTCCAGCGTGTGAATCTGTGGATGAGTGATAAAGTGTGACTCTCTTACCTGGCATCTGTGGTTTCACAGGGTGGATCACAGCAGTGAGGAAATTTGAGGAAATATGCATTCAAGTTAAGATTATTTATGGTTTTTATCATTTATTTACAGAGCTGGGTAGATTACTTATGAATTGTAATCAGTTACTGATTACAAATTACATGACAAAATTTGTAATCAGTAATATAATCTCTTATCTTACACATTTTTGGTAATGTAATCTGACTACTTTTGGATTACATCTAGATTACTTTTGTTCTAACTCTTATTTGATGTCACATATATTGTAGGATACTACTATTTTGACAGAAACAAAGAAAAAATATAGTCCAAAAAAATATATTCTATTCACCAACAAGAGCCTCAACAGATTATTTTTAAAGTGCAATGTATGGACAGTTAATACTTTAAATACCAACACTAATGTACCTGTTAATGTTTTCTGATAGTAACACTGAATAAAACAAAATCACATTTTATGATTTTAAAATATATTTACTTAAAATTAAGTAAATTTAGAAAACAGCAACATTACAAAAACAAATATTGAAAAAACATGAAATTCAAAGCAATATCACTGCTACATCAAATATTTAATCTATATTTCATATATTATTATAATTATTATAATTATATTATTATTATTTCATATATATATTTCATCTATATTTCCCCCTCACCACCAGAAAAACTCGAAGAATCACAAATGTATATAAGCGGCAGGTTTAATAAAAAAATATAAATGTTAAAAAAATGAAAAATTAGGAGAATCAATTAATTGTGAACAATTTACTGCCATTGTGTAAATAATCAACCCGATCTCATGGCAATTCCTACTTATTTTACGAGGTGGCTAATTTGTACAAATTCATATGACCTCACACGTACAAATTCATACATTTTTTGCTAAATCGTATCCAGATTAAATGTAATCCGTTTCTACCAAGCTCTGTTTATTTGTGATTTTGACATGGTTACTTTTTTAGCATTTTACATTTCGTATGACATGCATTATATAATCTTAAAGCATACACATTGGCCCCATTTTTTTCTTGTTTTAAAGTATTTTTTATCATGAAATGATACATTTCTCAGCAGTTACATATATAATTTTACTGAGAAACTTAATATCATTTAATTTTATTGAGTATGTTAATTTGGAAAAAAAATATAGCCTTTATATATTATTATTTCTGCCATTTCCCACTATTATTTCATTAAGATTCTTAAATTCAACATATAAATGGAATGAATTTGGGCAAAATATAGGCTAGGCACTTTCAGGAGAAAGGTCATCATCAATATGATGAGAGGGTTTGTTTGTGTAAGACAAATGCGTGTGCTTTCATTGGTGCATCTCCTTTATTGTGTCCTCAATCCCTCCATTCCTATTGTTTTATTATGTTTGACATATAGGATAGGAGTCCTTATCTAAGGTCATGTAATATATTTCTGGTCATGTGTTTATTGAAGTGATCTCCACATTAATGTTATGGCTAAAGATAATTATGTGCTGATCAAATTTATTTACATCAATAAGGAATCAGGGCTATAAAATTCAATTTTATTTGATAAGTTCACACAGAAAACATGTTTTTGGCATGAATCTGAAGAGTATTGCATTGCCAATATATGATTCAAAAAAGTGTTGTAGGGTACGTTTACATGACAACGATGTACTAAAAAAGGAAACATTTTTCCACAATTGCAATTCCACATGGATCTGCGAAAATGACAAAAAAACACAGTAATATTCATGTCGAGCCAGTAGTGGGCGATGTCACTTTGTAAAGAACAACTACACACCTATAGACTGAACACGTAATATGTATGCGCATGATGTCGCCGTTTTCACTAATTCGCGTTTTTAGTTTACATGGACACAATAATGGTATGGTTTTCAAAACTTGCAATTTTGAATCCCGTTTTCAAAAGTTTGCGATTTCAGGCCCCGAAAATACCACTGTTGTGTAAATCAACGGCCAAAACGCATAAAAAGTTTTCCGTTTGAAAACGATGTCGTGTAAACAGCCCCTCAGATAATTAATTCATTTGATTTTGTCATTATTTTACATGTTTATTGCTGGTATGATGTTTGCATTTGAATGATTAAAATAAACAAGGCCATCAACTCTCACTTATTAAACAGATGTGTTTCTCCTTATCACAAAATACTTGATTGCATCCCATCAACCCCCTCATGCAGGATTCCTCCAGCAATAGTTCTAATTTCTAATCATGCTCATTTGCATTAGTAAATGATGACTAATTAATCAGACTTGTTTGGGGTATTTCTCGGGTGTAGGAGGAATATTGTCAATTTGATATAAAAACTGTTTACATGGGGGGGAAATAGTTTTCCTATAAAATAAATAATGTGTTAATTATTGTAATGATAAAAACCAGTGTTTGTGTGTGGCCCAGTTTCCTTCTGACTTTTAGAGGGAGAATTTTTGGAAATGTCTGCTCTTGCATGCATACAGATTAACACCCAGTAGTAATTTGGCGTGATGACCCAGTTTCCAAAAGCAAAGCCAGTCTTTTCCATCTCTCACAAAGTCAGTTTATGTGACAGAATATCAACAATATCACATTTTCTGGAGTAGCTATTTGACCAGATACACATTTTATTTAGAAAAGAAACCATCACCAGGGCAAAATATTATGCTTTACGCATACAATTATAGGCCTATTTGCTTTTAAAATGGGTACAGTTAGCTACTGGGATTTGACATTTCCTCCCCCTGAAAAATTCCATTTCCTCAACTCGTTGTTTTGGATATGGACTAGAAAAGCAAAATGCCAAATCAGCTAATATGATTGTTATCATGGCTGTTTTGAAGCAATAAGCTCCATATTTGATAAAAACAGCACCTGTTTGTTTGTTTGTGTGGCGGGACGCTGATTTGATTGGACAGACTGTTAATCCTTCAAAAGTTTCGACAGGTCAAATAGGCGTTACTAACTCTAGCAACAAAGGACGTTGGACGTGGACGAATAATATTCACATTTGCGATCAGAATGAACATCATGAGAATGTATCCGGCTGGTGAACAAGACCGTGAACTGCCCTTCTACACGTGCATGAGCAGCGCGCCCTACGGTCAGAGCCTCGGTGAAGGAGTTCCCACGCATCCCTCAGACGAATTAAGCACGGACCGTCGCGTAATCGAAGAGACAGCATCATCGGAGACGGACAGAAAAAGTTTTCAGTGTCTGGAAAATGGATTTCACGGAAACTCGGTGTCGAGCAGCGGGACAAACAGAAAGCAAAGAGCGCTGCGGTTACTTATCAATGCGCGTGAACGGAGGCGCATGCACGATCTTAACGATGCGCTGGATGACCTGCGAGCTGTCATACCATATACGACGAATCAAAACGTGAAAAAACTATCCAAGATAGCGACGCTGCTCCTGGCCAAGAACCACATCCTGATGCAAGCTCGGGCTTTGAAGGAGATGAGGAGGATAGTTGAGCAGCTGAACGTGACACAGAACATTATGACACCACATATAGGCCTTTTGTCGCATTAAGTCTTTATGTCAGCGTGTTTGTTGTTTTTATTGTTTACTAGCCTATGTAATTATGAGTAATTTGATCCTAAATAATCCAATAAATCATTTCATTACACACTACATGCAAGTTCTTGCTTATGTAGCCTAGGCATAGCCTATTGAAACATGAACACTTTATAAATGATCCTTTTTATCATGTTCCTTTTTTATCATGAAAACTTGTTATATTTAACATTTCTGTCACTCATGTTTAATACCCTAGCTGTTGTGGAATTATGGTGTTGAAAATCCTCAAAATAAATATGTCTTGTCTTGAATTTTGAAAATAAAATAAAAGAGTTTTATATTTGAAAAGTATACTCCTATTTATTGATTTTGAAACAGGGCAAATTAAGTCAATATGCAAACACTCAGGATACTCTATACAAAATCAAGCGTGCATCTGGATATCATTTGGACATTTAGCCTGCATAAACACACTAATTTTATTATTATAATAAATATTTTAATGGCAATAGCATATAGAATAAAGTTTATAACTAACCAAAAGGGTTTTAAAGCCTTATAGCCTACCAAACCATAAATATTATATATATATATATATATATATATATATATATATATATATATATATATATATATATATATAATAAAGAATGAATGAATGCAGTACACATTTGTGAAGAATCTATATAGCATCAAGTTTTTTTTTAATCTATAGCCCTATAGCCAACTCAAGAACCCTACACTAAAAATGGTTCTTGAAATAAGTTTTGGTGAACTTTTAAGGGGACAAAAAAAAAAAAAAGTTTTATGTTTTTATTAAATGCAGGGTTTTACATAAACTGTTAAGAATAAATCTCCAAATCACTTTTAATGTTTACTGCCAGTCTTTGATTAACAAATTATATAACATATTTGATTTGGTTAACTAAATAGATAAAATCATACACCATCAAAATATGAAACAAAATTTTATTGCATCACCTGTTTTGTCTGAAAAATAACATATGGCATGGTTCAACCTGAAAGCACAAAAAAACAAACACATTTTCATTGGCTCATTCCGCCTGGTCATCATATGGCAGAAATTAATACCAGCTGTTGTCATTTTAATGTTATGAGGAGGGAAATAAACAATAGATTGCTATTATATACAGACAACAAACCCCCTTCTCCCCCTCCACTCTTTACAGGGGGATTTCTCATCTGGACATCACAATAAAGGTGATAGTCCCATCTAATCTCCGAGACATAATCAGTTATCTTTCTGGCCCTACTGTATATTGTGGTTTTGTAATAACAGTATTGTTAGATAATATTTAAGAGGATTGGGCAAATTCAAGCTTGTTTTTGGAAGGTTAGAGAGTAAAAGGTAAACATTAAGGGTTGTTGCCATTGTTTCTCTTCATGAACACTAAAATTGTTGGAGAAGTTAAAGTCAATAAAAATATATATTTGAACATTATAAGGTCTAATTATGATATTTTGATAGATATTTAGATATAGGCCTACGAGTTTAAGAAAATTATTTTAGTTAACAGTCAACATACAGTTTTAGACTTTTAAACTCTCGCTGAAATTTATATTAAAATAGGCTAGTTCAAACAATTCTTAATTTATTTATTTTTTCTTAAATAGTTTCCAAACAAATTAAAAATTATTGTTTTAAACATTAATGTTCCGTAAATAAAATAAATCTGTAGGATCAGAGAATCTGGCAACCTTACCAGCTTTGCCACAGCAACCGTGACGTCAGTATTCTGACCAATCACTGACCTCCCCTCAAGTCTCGTTAGGAGCTCTTCTCTGTTATCGCGTGATCTTCGCTGAGGCCCACCGCTATTTATATTCGTAAACAGTAAGTATTTTCACCATTCTTCATATTTTGCGAAAAACAAATAACACGAATGAACAACAGTTCAAATTAATATAATTTAGCATTATTTTATTTTCATGCGTGGCCACTGGGAAATGTTATTGTCGGAAAATGGCTGAACAAGCCCGTTTGCAAGTCTCACGCGCTGCTGTTGTGTTTCATGCTCTCGGGGCTTGTTTATTTTAGTACCATTACCAGTTAAAAGCGAAAAATATTAATGGCGAGTTTTTTAATATAACCTGTCAGGTGCATAAGTGTCACCATTACAAAATCTTTTTACGTCGCGTACGCTGTTTGCTGGCCAGTGAGCCGCTGGCTTCTCTGTTGTGCTGTCTAGGAGCAGAAACACCGCGAAAATATGAACGTCCACAGTGCAGTTCATTCATTTACCGTCAAACTCCAACATCGTAATCTTAGACTACTTAAAAGCAGCTTTAATTTTTTTCAGCCAGACCCAGCGTGCACTAAAAGTGAATCAAAACTCTTCTTTGACAATAAACATTTAAAAGTGAGTGCACGTGCATTTTTATATCGGATGCGTGCAAAATGATGTTTGTTGTTTTTGCATGTCATGTCTACCACAGCACATCCATGATGAGTTATTCAGAAAAGCCTGAGGATATTACAAAAGAGGAATGGATGGATAAACTGAATAATGTGCACATTCAGAGAGCGGATATGAACCGGCTTATCATGAACTATCTAGTAACAGGTATGTCAGTATTATTTTATAGTATTGATTCAAGCACAGTAGATTTGTGTAAAATAAAATAAATATATCTGCGTTAACCTTAGGTTTTTGTATTTGCTGTATTTTTTTTGTATTTAAAATCAAATGCATAAACTGCCCCTCTGAACATGTTTCAATTCCACAGAGGGCTTTAAAGAGGCTGCAGAGAAGTTCCGTATGGAATCCGGGATTGAGCCGAATGTGGATCTGGACTCCCTTGATGAGAGGATAAAGATCAGGGAAATGGTTCTGAAAGGTCAGATCCAGGAAGCCATTGCTCTCATTAACAGCCTTCACCCCGAGCTCCTTGACACCAATCGATACCTCTACTTTCACCTTCAGGTAAACATCTGCCCCAAGAAGACAAAAAGTACTGAAAAGAAACCCTAACGCGACCTTTATTGTAAAACTGTTGTTGTTATTTCTTGTAAACTCTTGTAGCAGCAGCATCTGATTGAGCTCATCCGTTTGCGGGAGACTGAGGCAGCACTGGAGTTTGCGCAGTCGCAGCTGGCCGAACAGGGAGAGGAGAGCAGAGAATGTCTCACTGAGATGGAGCGGACCCTGGCACTGCTCGCCTTCGACAACCCGGAAGAATCGCCGTTTGGAGACTTGCTCAACATGATGCAGAGGCAGAAGGTATGTGTGTTTATTTGTGTAGAACGTAACCATCACAATGGGATAGTGCTTGTTGTTTCCATGTAAGTCGATTCTCCTTTTTATGTATAGTATGGTGCATTACTGTATCTAGTGTAAATTCTGCACTTTTTCCCTCCCTCCGTAATGCCGGGTTCTGTCTCCCTCTATAGGTGTGGAGCGAGGTGAACCAGGCTGTTCTAGACTATGAGAACAGGGAATCTACTCCAAAATTAGCAAAGCTGCTGAAACTTTTACTGTGGGCTCAGAACGAACTGGACCAGAAAAAAGTGAAATACTCCAGAATGACAGACCTTAGCAAGGGCACCATTGAGGACCCCAAGTAGAGACTGTAATTCACATGGACACATTTGAATTTTTTGGGGTTTTTTGTCCTATTTATGAACAGTCAGTGACTGGATGGCAAATATAAATCTCTCTATATATATTGATTTTTTTTTTTTCTTGATGCCTCTATAAAAAGTAACTTAACAGCATATGATTTTATTTCAAACAAAGCTATGCTGATTCAAAACAAGTAAAACTAAATGTTTTATTTTAATCTACCATTTACTATGCTGGTAGCTTATTTTCTGAAGTACATGGAATATTTCTATGGTAATGTTGTTTGGTGATATTTTTTTTATATATATATATAATTTTCAGTCTGTCATATCATCTGTTTTGTGTTTATTTATTTTTTTCTCCATGCTCTTCACTGGTTTCACATACAATACTGTATCCTCATACTTGTTTTAGGCTGTGTTTTGAGGGAAATATAAGCTCTTGTTTGAAAAGAACAAGTCATCATATTTAATTTTGGTTTCACTGATATAATTTAACTGCTTTTACCATGGATCCAACAATTTCATTTATTATTTTATTTATGAGCAGCTACAGATGATGTTGAGTAAGCTAATGTTTTAGACTTACATGATATATGACATTTTAATTACAAAACAACAAATATCGTCATTACAAACTTAAAGCATTTGCCTTATGTTCATGAGTTTTGTCTCTCATTTTTGTTCACATTTTGTACTGCTTGTTTTGGGGAAAAAGTTGATTTCACAGTGTAATTGTTTACTTGAGTTTTTCATTATTCACATTTATAAGGTCAAATCTCCAGATTCAACAGCGATCAGAATGATGATGCGTACAAGAATGGCGACATTCCTACAGTCTACGATAAATGCAGTTCAGGATGAGCCCCTCAAAACATTTAATGTAGGTGTGGCGCAATTGTCTCCGCCTCTTATGCGTTACTTACGCACCCTTAATATGTTATTATAAACGTTGATGTTCAGTGCAGAACCGGTGCTCATTAACCGGTTTTTACTCAATTGGATTTAATGGCTGCTGAGCAAGAAGCGGACCATTCCACCCCACCTGTGGGCTTTGTGAAAACACCTTTCATAAACGTGTGCCACACGTCCGGGTTAAAGATAACGCACATCAACGACAATGCAACCACTTTATGGCCAAGGTATGATGAAACTTGTTTATTAACGGGGATTAAAAACTTTACTCAACATTGTTTGTGCGTTAATATCGGCAATATTTTCTTCTGTAGAAATAAAACAAGAGCGCCATTCTGGTATGATAGAGGTAGTTGTCAATGGGCACTGCAATTCACATCGCTTCACCTCCATCCTCCTTCCTGGTAGTTTCGCTTCCTGGCATCGGTTGCATAGAAATCGTCTACTTTGTCTCTGCGGTCCCCTGATAAAGTTTTTGGTGGACGAGTCCTAATTGAGTCTTATTTTAAAGATAATTTTTCATGCAATCCAAATAAGCTTTAAATCTATTTATCGGAAAGGGTTTAAACAATGGTGTTCATGCTCATTATTCCATTTCTGTTCGTCAACTGTCTGTGAAATTTGACCAGTTTATGTCTCAGTTGTTGAATCTTTTAATGCCCATATACAAATATTTCCACGTTAAGACATTTGCTGGAAATAAAAGCAGTTGAAAGTGAGAAGACGTTTGTTTTTTGTTGAGTTTATAGACAGAAAAAAACACACACACACACACACACACAAAAAAAAAAGAATGAGATGGGCAGTTCAAACGTCCACTCATAATGTCTTATGAATACTTTTTACAAAAAAAAAAAAAAAGTATCCAGAACTAACAATCTGCATTAATTTGTGTTTATTAGATAGGGGTGTATGTTTTACAGTAGGTGTTTTGTAATCTGTGGATGCCAGAAATTATTTATTGAAGATTTTGTCAAGCGTCATTAATTTAAAGGTGCCATCGAATGTTTTTTTACAAGATGTAATATAAGTCTAAGGTGTCCCCTGAATGTGTCTGTGAAGTTTCAGTTCAAAATACCCCATAGATTTTTTTAAATTAATTTTTTTAACTGCCTATTTTGGGGCATCATTAACTATGCACCGATTCAGGGCTGCTGGCCCTTTAAATCTCGTGCTCCCTGCCCATCGAGCTCACGACTCTATACCATCCGACTCTTTACAAAGTTCACACAGCTAATATAACCCTCAAATGGATCTTTACAAGATGTTCGTCATGTATGCTGCATGCATGCTTCGGGTCATGTGAGTAGGCTATAGTATTTATTTGGGTGTTTACATTTGATTCTGAACAAGAATGTTGCTTGCTTACCTAGTATGATGATTCAGCTGTGCACAGATCCAGACGTTACTGGCTGCCCTTGTCTAATGCCTTTCATAATGTTGGGAACATGGGCTGGCATATGCAAATATTGGGGGCGTAACAGTTACGTAACAGTCGGTATTATGTTGAGATTCCCCTGTTCTGCGGAGGTCTTTTAAACAAATGAGATTTATATAAGAAGGAGGAAACAATGGTGTTTGAAACTCAGTGTATGTCTTTTCCATGTACTGAACTCTTGTTATTCAACTATGCAGAGGTTTTTGAATCTATGGCACCTTTAAATATCTACCTAATTAAATGAACATTTGTAACTCAGTGTTTTCAGATTGAGACACCTATGCCTGTGCTGTGGGCCACCAGATTGAGATGGAGTGTTGTAATTGTAATGTCCCACCTGCTGTAGGCCACTGGCTCAGACATGGACCCTGATGCTGCTGTTGGTCACATGTTTTCTCTTCTGGTCACGGATGGCCATGCCAATCTGTGCCGTCACCTTGGCGAAAGAATTTGGATGGAGCAAGACTGAAACTGGCATGGTGCTGGGTGCTTATTTCTGGGGTTACTGTTTTACTCAGGTACTTGGTGGTCATGCCAGTGATAGGTGAGTGTTTTTTGTGTAGCCCACAGGTTATAGATCAGTTATGGCAAGTGGTAGAAGATGGTGATGAAGACCATTGTTTTTACAGGATAGGAGGAGAGAGAGTACTGCTGCTGTCCACCCCCTCCTGGGCCGTGATGACAGCTATCACACCGCTTCTGGCCAACATTGGACTCCGACCTCTTGTTACCATGACAGTGAGCAGGTTTTTATTGGGTGTAATACAAGGTGAGAGCACTGTAAGAGACAGTTGAGGGGTAAAGGGAGAAAACTGTGAAAAAAATGAGGGGAAATTAGAGAATCAAAAAGGGAAGAGATAAATCTGTCTACATGTTTGAACTAGAAATTTCTGCCAGTATGTTTGTGAGATTGGATGCTGGGGACATTGGCTGTAATTACTAGGGTGGGTCTGAGCAAAGACTATAGATTGTCTAAGTTAGTTTAATCAGAATCGACTCACCCTGACTAATTTCGGTAGTTCATTTTGCACATCACACATTTTTTACATTCACTCTACTATTTCATCCGAGCCATATGTAAGCCCATTTCCACCACAAAAAAAATAAAAAAAAGAGCTTTGGTAAATTATATATACACATACAAAATATATATATTGTATTAGTCTGAAAGAAAAAAGTAATATACACCTAGGATGGCTTGGTGGTGTAATTTTCATTTTAAAGTGAACTAATTCTTTAACTCCAAATTTTGATTAAGTATGTCAAAAATGTGATTTTTATCTCATAATAATGTGTCATAATTTTGTCTTTTTTTCATAATCTTGACTTTTTATCTCATAATATCTCATAATCTCTTTTTATCTCTTCTTATAACTTTTTATCTCAGACATTTATATACTAATTTCTTTTTATATACTAATGATTATTACTTAGCATCTTATAATAGTGTCTTATTTAATATCATAAATATGAATTTTTGTCATATTTGTAATTCTTAAGAGCCAGAGAAGGGCTTCCATAACCCCTTAAAGACACGTAAAGGCAAAAAGAAATTCAAAGTGACCGTAATTGTTTTCTGAATGTCACAGAGTAATTCTCAGTAGCACATGAGTTATGCTATCTTTGTTTTTAGGGGTTCACTACCCTTCTCTTGTCAGTGTCTGTGCTCAGCGTGTGATGGAGGGAGAGAGAGGTTTTGCGATGAGCACTCTGGCATGTGGGTGCTACCTAGGGTGAGAATAATACTCGGCTATTCCCGGGCATTCCGATTTTTTTGTCCATAGAAACTTTTTTTTATTAATATTCTTGATCAGCACTATTTAATGCAAACACCTCTGGAATCACATACCTTGATTTAGTGTTCCATAATATTCATGATTTTGTAAGTAAGGTTTCTCTCTCTCAGGATGATACTGGTTGGAGGTGTGGGTTCCCTGATGCTGGACTGGTTTGGATGGGAGAGTGTGTTTTATGGAGCTGGTCTTCTTGCTCTTTGCTGGACCTTTTGTGTATGGAAATGTCTTCTCCAAGGTATCTTTATATGATCCTTTACATGTTTAAATTAAGTAGCATTGTTCTTGAGATTTTGTACTCTTTCTGGTGATTGGTGAGTGCTATTTTATTGCTTTAAAGGTCAGAATTGGTATAATTAAGTCCCTTGGAGTAGTTGCAGTGAATCAGAAGCAATCAGTATTTGTGTTTGCCATAGCAACAGTAATTGGACTTTTTTTGCCAGTGTAATTTCAAAACCCCCCTCTTTTTAAAGATCTCACCATGCAGCACCATTAAATTAGTCTTCAGAAATGGTGTTTGTTACATCTTACAGTTTTAAATGTGTCAGTTTGTCTGTCACAGGTCCAGTTTTCTCCCTCAACTCACTGTGGATCAGCAACAATTGTGTGCCTGAATCCACTAGAATCAACTGGCTGTATCTCCTCAGAGAGCCTAGTGTCTGGTGAGATTCAAAACATAAATATTTGTCCTTCATTTTACTCTTTACTTTCACTCATCATTATGTTTGGTTTCCCTTTTTGAGTTGTGTTTCATTTTCCATGCCTATAGGTATAAAAACAGAGTTTCCAGGGTTTCTCCTCATGATGACTAATTTTTAAGGCACTTATATTGTCTTAAGAAAAATGTTAAATATGTTGATTTTACAAAAACAGTACTGTGCAAAAGTCTTAGGCAAAAAGGTTTTAAGCCAGTTATGTATTTCTTTAGCTGTAGTGTGGCAGTAGGAAATATCAGTTTTCATTGCCAAACAGTCCCTTTGCCATTAACTGTAATAATCCAGTCCAGTGAGATTTTTGTATGCACAAGGAGTCTGACAACAGCCGTTATGCTCCACATGGAGATCTGACGCTTGATGAAACCTACCTGCAAAGCTACAGTACTGAGAAAAGTTTTAGGCACTTGTGTAAAAATGCTGTCTAAGTGAGGATGCTTTCAAAAATACTGTCATAAATAGATTTTATTTATCAATTAATTTCTGTTAACTATTATCAAATCAATATTTGGTGTAACCACCCTTTGCGTTTATAACAGCTTTTTGTCCTAGTTATGCTTGCACATAGATTTTCAGGTAGCTTTGCAGGTAGGTTATATATAAATATATGTTATGTTTTATATATTGCAAAATAATTATGAAATAACATTTTTAAGATAAGATTTTATATATATATATATATATATATATATATATATATATATATATATATATATATATATATATATATATATATATATATATATATATATATATAACATTTGCTCATTGCATGTGTTTGTGTGTGTGTTTTAGGGCCATGATCATTTCTCATCTATGCTTTAGTAGCACCTATTACACCCTCATGTCATGGCTACCAACGTTTTTCAAAGAAATGTTTCCTCATGCCAAGGTACTCCAGCCATTGTACATTTTACTGTTTGTTTCCCTTCTTATTTATATTTACACTCCCAGATTGCTTACAATTATGTTAATGTTAATATGTTAGTGACAATTCTAACTCTATATTGCTAAATTAAATGCATGAGGTTTTCCTGGTTTGCTTGGCTATGCATTTCCTTTTTTTTTTGCTGACAGGATTGGGTGTTTAATGTGATCCCTTGGATTGTGGCGCTGCCCACTTCACTGTTTGGAGGCTCAATCTCTGATCATCTCATTAGGCAAGGTGAAGAAAATCTACACTCTCTCATGACAGTTTGTAACTATTCTACATTTTGGTGAATTGGTGCTTAATTCGTATAGATTTGTATGATCTCATTTGTATGTTTTCTTATGATCTGCTTGCACACAATGATGGTTAAAGGGTTACTTCACCCAAAAAATGAAAATTCTGTCATTTATTACTCACCTTCGTTTCCCACACCCGTAAGACTTTCATTAATCTTCGTAACACAAATTAAGATATTTTTGATAAAATCAGATGGGGTCTGCATTGCCAGCAAGACAATTAACACTTACATTGCCCAGAAAACTACTAAAGACGTATTTAAAACAGTTCATGTGACTACAGTGGTTCAACCTTGATGTTATGAAGCGACAAGAATACTTTTTGTGTGCCAAAAAACAAAATAACGACTTTATTCAACAATATCTAGTGAAGGCCGATTTCAAAACACTGCCTCATGAAGCTTCGAAACTTGATGAATCTTTTGTTTCGAATCAGTGGTTCGGAGCGCGTATCAAACTGCCACAAACCACTGAAATTTCGAAACACTTATGATGTAACGAAGCCTCATTTACTGAAATCACATGACTTTCATGCTCCGAAACAAAAGATTCGTAAAGCTTCGAAGCTTAATGAAGCAGTGTTTTGAAATCGCCCATCACTAGATTGTTGAATAGTCGTTATTTTGTTTTTTTGTCACACAAAAAGTATTCTCGTCGCTTCATAACATTAAGGTTGAACCACTGTAGTCACATGAACTGTTTTAAATACGTCTTTAGTAGCTTTCTGGGCATTTAAAGTGTTAATTGTCTTGCTGGCAATGCAGGCTTCACTGAGCCATCGGATTTCATCAAAAATATCTTAATTTGTGTTCTGAAGATGAACAAAGGTCTTACGGGTTTGGAATGACACGAGGGTGAACAATTAATGACAGAATTTTCATTTTTGGGTGAACTAAACCTTTAAGTTATAGACCGTCTTGCTTTCTTTTTTCTAAAAATCAAATTGTATGAATTCATATGAAATTTATACAAAATAGTTGCATTTTCACATGAGATCGGGTTGACAAAAACATTTCTCTTTGTCTTAACCTGGCAGTTTCTGGTTGACCCTGATGAAAAATCTCGGTGTTAATTAATTACTTTTATGTCTTTATGTCAGGCTGTGGGACAGCAGCTGTAAGGAAACTGATGCAGGTAAATATGAGCTTTACTTTGCCCTTATTTGCCCAGTTTTTTTTTTTCTTCGATTGATAACATGCATTGGTCATTGGTTTGTGTGTGTCTGTTTGAAACATGCTTGTGTAGTTCTGTGCTATGGGAGCAGCCAGCGTGTTCATCATCCTTCTCTGTATGACGAGCAGTTTTGTCCAGGCTGTTGCTTGTGTGTCTGTGGCTGTTGGGCTGTCCACCTTTAATAATAGGTTAGAATGAACTGTCATATCCAAAACTTGATCTTACAGCAACAGCATTGATTATATATAAGGTACATCGTTCATGTGTGTGTGTGTTTTCATGTTAAGTGGGGTGTCCATGAATGTGCATGACGTGGCACCATCATGTGCAGGAGCCCTGTTTGGTGAGACCGTTTTATTTATCTTATTACAATATTATGTTTTAAGTGTTGTTCTAAATATGTCGCTCTATTTCTTACAGGGATTATGAACACATGTGCTGCTTTTACTGGTGGGTTATAATCCATTTATCTGTAATCAAACCAATTACATGTAAACAGACAGTCCAGTGGATATTAATGTGCTCAAATACTAATAGAAGGAGTATTCAAGTAGTTTAAAACAGTTTTTTTGATAGGTCAGTATACACAATCTGCATTCTGTTTGAATATTAGAAAAATGTAAATAGTTAAAGTGATCTGTCTTGATCCGTCTGTCTTGTCCACTTATAATTTCCTTCCTCATTTGCACTGTTAATTGCAATACCTTCCTCTTTTCCCATTTCATGCTCTTTGAACTGCATTTCACAGGTTTGCTGATGGTGTGCATGTCTGGCTACATAATTGAGATCACAGATTCCTGGGTGACTGTGTTCTCCGTCCTGGCTGTGGTGAACATCATTGGTGTCACCATGTTCATTGTGCTGGGTGATGCAAAGCGAGTTGATCAGCCTCAGATCATTTGAACATCATGTCAACAAATTCTACCTCTCCAAGCCATATCAGGGTTTCCTTATTTGTCATTTGTAACAAATGTATTGGAAACTCTTCAACACTCTAAAACACTGTACAATAACTTTGTCATTTTGTATTTATTTAAATGTATATTAAATATTTGGCAGAGCTGGTTGGAAATAATACAGTGAAACAATGTTTTATTTATCTGAAATGTATCTTTAATAAATATAAGAAATAAAAAGTATAAGAGAAACCACTAATATGATTAAAATAATTAAACTATCGTGGCCTTAAAGGGTTAGTTCACCCAAAAATTAAAATTCTCTAATTTATTACTTACCTACATGCCGTTCCACACCCGTAAAACCTTTGTTAATCTTCAGAACACAAATTAAGATATTTTAGTTGAAATCCGATAGCTCCCTGAGGCCTCCATAGGGAGCAATGGACACTTCCTCTCTCAAGATCCATAAAGGTACTAAAAACATATTTAAATCGATTCATGTGAGTACAGTGGTTCAATATTAATATTATAAAGCGACGAGAATATTTTTGGAGCGCCAAAAAAAAACAAAATAACGACTTATTTAGTGATGGTCGATTTCAAAACACTGCTTCATGAAGCATCGGAGCATAAATGAATCAGTGTGTCGAATCATGATTCAGATCGCGTGTCAAACTGCAACGGCTGAAATCACGTGACTTTGGCGCTCCGAACTGAAGATTCGATACACTGATTCATCTGTGCTCCGATGCTTCCTGAAGCATTGTTTTGAAATCAGCCATCACTAAATAAGTCGTTATTTAGTTTTTTTGGCGCTCCAAAAATATTCTCGTCGCTTTATAATATTAATATTGAACCACTGTACTCACATGAACCGATTTAAATATGTTTTCAGTACCTTTATGTATCTTGAGAGAGGAAGTGTCATTCCTCCCTATGCAGGCCTCGCGGAGCCATCGGATTTCAACTAAAATATCTTAATTTGTGTTCTGAAGATTAACAAAGGTCTTACGGGTGTGGAACGGCATGAGGGTAAGTAATACATGACAGAATTTTCATTTTTGGGTGAACTAACCTTTTAAGTGTTTCTGATCAGTGATCAATGGGCACTTGTGTACTAATAATTCGATGCAAGTTCTCTATTCACCAGGAGGTGGCGACAGAGGACAATTGAAGCTGCATGATTCATGAAAATCACTTAATTTCAAACAGTACCAAAAATTAGTTACCAGCACCTGTATTCATACTTAAACTCACATTACATTAGGTAATATCAGGGTTACTGTTGTGACTTTTGAGCCATATCCTCTCTAAGACGGTGTGAGATCCCTTTCAACCAGTGAAACGGGCCTAGTTCTACAGGGGGTGATGCGCACGTCGTTTTGATGATGTCACGAGTGGGCGGAGCCGAGCGAGATCTGCTGCATCTGGTACACTTACGTGATCGCGCGGTTCCCGGGGATGCAACCACAAATTTAACATCGTTTCTTTAACGCACTGAAATTAAATCACGACGCCGGGGCCGACGAAGCGGTAAGTGGTGCATGCGTTAAAGCCTCGTTACACCTTAAGAAAAAAAACACATTTTGCCTGCTTTTTTTGATTTAGCGGTGGGCTTGGGTGAATTGGTCTTATGTGGTCTAACGGGAGCGCGAGCTAACAGGCCAGATAATATGGATGATGGAGCGCAAAGCAAACCAAAGCACCGGGGCCCTTCCTGGTGATGCAAAAGCGGAGCAAGTCAGAGTTAAACTATAACACCTTTCCGTTTATTCAAGTAACCTATTTCAGTGTAATCTTTTAAAACAGTAAATCGCAATCAGCATTTTGTAGAACATAAAAATGGTCTCATTGCCGTTTGTTGCTTAGATTCACATCAACAAATAGCCCATCCTCAGCTTTATATTGTTAATGAATGAATCAAATGTGTATTTTCTCTGGTTTACATTGTATTTGAATAGAGATTCCGTGACGCGGACAGTAGTGCGACATTTCTCGTTAGAAAAACGAGCGTTCTTTCATGCAGACCGAATAGCGCAGTTACGTTTGGATCTGTAAACGGTAGGGATGTGACGATTCTGATTTCGATTCCGGTTTCTTATTAACATTTCTTTTAGTACTTCTGAGTAAAATGTATTTGGGGTAAAAAAAAAAAAAAAAAAAAAGAAGAAAAAGAAATGCAGTTCGTATCGCACTTAATATTTGCCAAATCATTTCAGATTTCAACAGAACAGATAACCTATAATTAAACCAGAAATGACTTGTATAATGTATGTATGTATGTTTGTACATTTTAATGACATTTTAAATATTTTTTTAGAGGCGGACAAGATGCAGTATTATGCAATAATTGGCCCTAAAGAAAAAATTAATATATGTGTATTAACTAATTGATAAATTTACTTTAAAAAAAAAAAATGCTACTTCACTACACATTTTCATCTGAACATCCAGTTATTCGGATGTTTCACAAGCCTTAAATGCACAGAACACAGTAACAATTTTCTGATGAAGTCAGCATGAAACAGAAGTTTCAAGTTGACGTATGGCTTCTTGAACAAGTAAAAATGTAGGGCAGGACTTGATTTTGTCCATCAGGAATTGATTGGATGGTTGTGGTTTGCTATTGCTGTGATGTCATGTGAGTGACAGGTTGTCCCGCCCTCACACCAGTAAACACATCATCAGAGAAGAGGTGTTATTGCATGAGGGAGGGGAAGTTATTCTGATTAAAGATTATGAGGGCACATTAATTAAAAAAGTGACATGCACGGATAAATCATTTATAATAAACATGACATGCAGGAAATGACATGCAGGAAAAAAATTGTAGGCTAAATCGTGCGCACGATGTACTATTTAGTTATAAATATTTATAAATCGAGGGAATGAAATAGAAAATCATCCATACATTTTAGTTAATCGAAGGATCTAAATAGTAAATTGTGCGCACGTTTTAGTAAATCAAAGGAACGAAATGGTAAAATCGAAGGAACAAATTAGTAAATTTACTAATTTGTTCCTTCGATTTTACCATTTCGTTCCTTTGATTTACTAAAACGTGCGCACAATTTACTATTTAGATCCTTCGATTAACTAAAATGTATGGATGATTTTCTATTTCATTCCCTCGATTTATAAATATTTATAACTAAATAGTACATCGTGCGCACGATTTAGTAAATTGAGGGAACAAAGTAGTAAATCGTGCACGCGATTTAATTTTTTTTCTTGCATGTCATGTGCGGGACTCCGTAATTCCTTAAAAAACAAATTGTAAATTTTGCTTTCATGGTGACTTTAATTTGAAGTCGGACATGGTTGCTAAATTAGTGAGTCAGTTTAGCAGCTTCAACTGATTCATAATGTATTCAGTTCATGAGAGACTTTCGTTTGGGAATCGTACTACACTGGTAGCGCTATAGCTTGCAGAAGAACTCGATTTACTCTCTTGAGTCATTTCTTTTAAAGAATCATAATTCACGTTTGAGAACCACTAACAAAATTCTACCTATACCTCCTGTTTATTGGCTGTCCCACAATCTTTTGGGCCCTCTACTTAGACACCAATGTTGGGGAACATAGGTGGGTCGGCCTGAAAGTTTCAGTGAACGATGTTGAATGCAGCCTTCAGCTAATGATGCTTATGGAAAATGCACATCCATGACACATAACTTTTTATTACATTATGTATTTTTATCATAATTTTATCATATATAGATGCTTATCATAAACATCTGTATTAAACACAACTTCCAAGAAACATCGAATTAATATAAGGTACTATTCATTAGAAATCTTTGTAGTTTATTTCTCTTTGATTTCTAACTAATCTGACTTTAAAAATGTGCCTAAATGTCTTCCTGTGAGGAGTCCCACTCTCTTCCCCGGGAGCCCTGAATGCTCATCTCAATTATTGGGGTCTGGCAGTGCTGAGTAAACTATCTGAGATACTACAGTCAGCTGAGGAAAGCTCAGTGCGCATAAGATTGATTGGACACAAACCCAGGCCCTCAAGACATGATGAGACAAGCAAGCACATGGAGAGACAGATTAACACTTGCTTTATTCTCTCACTGATATGAAACCATGTCATTTGTTGTATTTCATGTGCTTTAGCACACCAAAGTAAGACTGTAATCTACAGTCTACACATGACAATATGGATTTGAGTGATTCACAGGGCAACACTTATGAAAATCTGTTATCACCCTGTTGGCTTGTGAATATGACATCTGCTAGAAATTGAACCCTGTGATATCCTGTGGTATCGATTTCTCCTTCTTGGGACCAACATGAAAGAATCAGCTGACAGGAAAAGTGTGAGTCAGCTAGTAGTGAATCATGAGTAATACTTCTGATCACTAGAGAGGGCTAGTTACGTCAGCATTACAGTAGTAAAGGATTTGTTCAAAATCACTGTATTAGTGTGCAGTTGAGCAAGTTGTCATTAGAAACGTCTTTTGTGATATTGTTCTTATGTTCTTGCGTCAATAGCCTGAACATCTTGCTATGGCAGATGGACAGAAGCAGCGTAAAAATGAAGACAAAAACAAGCAGCTTGAGCTTTATTGTTGTTAAAACCTTTATGCCGTCTTTAAAAGATCCAGCTGCTCTGTTTTGTCTCCAAGCTGAAGTATTGATTTGAAATCCATTTAAACTACTAATTATCTTGAGTGGTTTTAGTATTTAAACCTCAAACTATGATCTGGAGAATAGTGGACATGTTCTCTCTGCAGGCTGTTCATCTGATAATGCGTTTTTTGTGTACTCTGAGGTTTTAAAGGCTCGTTTATAATCAGTACATATTTAGCAACTCCAGGGGTTTCTAAACAGTTGATAAAACGAGAGCAGACGTCTGAATGAGATTTTGTCGGGTGGTTTTATCTAAACAACAAAACACTTGGGAGTGGGAAAAGCTTGCCACTTTGGAATATCATTGGAATAATAATATATTAAAACATTATTTACTTCTCAAGTCATAGACCTGTAAAATTCAGTAGAAGTCTGTCTTATGTTTACATAAATGTCTGTTATGAAAGAAATCCTCACTCCAGTATGTCTGGTCTGTTTGAGAGTATTCCATCTTTGTGACATCAAAAATACATTTTCGTTATTAGTTTCAGACAGTGTTACAGTAAATTAATGTTATGCCAACTCACATGCACACATATAAAGGAAAATATTATATATGGCATATGCCATGCCATCAGTCAGACCCCAGATTGACCAAACTACATGAAACATATTACATGTTGCAAATTCTCACACCAGTGCAGAATATGGAGTGTATAAAAATAAACTTAAGTAAACTTGTGTCTAACTAAAAAAAGGCTGACTAAAAAAAGAGAGAGAGTGCAAGAAAAGATCAGTAGATGACCTAAGCAAATCATGAGGATCCATAATTATTTTTGATTTGTGGTGATGATGATTATGATGAAGGTCGTTTGGCATTTGGTCAGTGTCCTCTGTTGTAGATTGCATTATAAAGTGCATTATAAAGTTCCCTGGTATTTAAATTATACACTTTATTATTTGTGTTTTTTTTTTTTTTTAAGAATATGACTTTTAAGAGTTTGTAATATTATCATCCAGCAACGTGTGTTTGTGTGTGTTCAGATTGTTGAGGACCTGATTCGCCATGGCTGAGCAGCAGAGGCAGCGCACTCTCTCCACATCTGGAGAATCACTCTATCATGTTCTGGGTGTCGACAAAGTGGCCACTGTTGATGACATCAAGAAGTCATACAGGTGAGTTCGAGAAGCTCCGGTTCTTCCTCAGCATTCCTGTATAGCGTTCTGTTCTTCCTTTCACTTTTACTGCTTTTATTGGCCGTGGTTTTCATCAGATGTTTATTGGCTAAATGCAGCACACAGCAATGTGGAACCCTGCAGCTCAATAAAACTAAGTGCATTCAGGGACGGTTTCCCATGCACAGTTTTAGCCTACCCTAGGACTATACTATATAATAGTGGATCTCATTATGAAGTGTTTTTTAAAGAGATATCACAGTGAGGTTTTCATGGTATGTTAACCTACACTAGAAATGTCACAGCATTGCTATCACTGTATTATGCATCAATGATATTTCATGATTCTCAATACCAATTTATAACAGAAAAAGTATGATAATAAACTACTGTGTAATAAAAAAAATAAAATATTAACTCTTTAAAGGGATAGTTCACCCAAAAATGAAAATTTGCTGCTAATTTACTCACCCTCAGGCCATCCAAGATGCAGGTGACTTTTTTTCTTCAGTTCAACAACAGTAAAGATGATTTTTAGTTGAAACTGTGGTCCTTGGTGATTTGTATAATGCAAGTCAATGGCTAACGTCACTTTGAGAGCCAATAAAACATAATACAGGCAAAACAACATTACCCGTGGCTCCTGATGATACATGAGGTCTTATGAAGTGTGCAAGAAACTGAACATTATTTATCACAGTAATACTCGTAAGCCACAGCTTCGGCAAACGGTCCTGAGCATATTCACGGCATGCACTTGAGCTTCCTGTCGCATAATGACGTATGTCACACTCAAACGTAAGCTGATGCTGTGTTTGTTTACGACAGAGAGGGAGGACACATGTGTTCTGTTGTTCATCAAAATCATACTTGTGCTTATCCTGGATGCAGCAACCTATATGTGCATGATCTTAATCGGGAAGATTGACTTCTCACAGATTCTCAGTGTTTGAGCTTCCATGTATACGTCATTATGCGTCAGGAATCTTACACTGCAGGCTGTTGTGAATCTGCTTAGTACTGTTTGCTGTGAATGACAGGTAATAATGCTGTAAATAATGTTCAGTTTCTTGCACAGACCAGTCGTTTTACTTCATAAGACCTCAATGTATCATCAGGAGCTACGGGTATTAGTTTTGTTTTGCCGGTAATATGATTTTTTGACTCTCAAATTGATGGCACCCATTGATTTGCATTATACGAATCACCAAGGACCACGGTTTCAGCTAAAAATCTTTTTTACTATTCAAGTGAAGAAAAAAGTCACCTACATCTTGGATGGCCTGAGAGTGAGTAAATTAACAGCAAATTCTCTTTTTTGGGTGAGCTATCCTTTTAAATTATATGAAAAACATGGCCTATCGTTTTCAATTTTTTTTCTACTTGGTAAACATTGCTTCACTAGTAAAGGACAAAAAATAATTTAAGTTGTTCTCATTAACTTAATTTTTTCAATTTATTATTTTTTGTGGCAGTGACAGGTCTTTTGGGCGGCAGCCATATCTGAAATATTGATACAAATACTCCATTCTCTTTGAGAGGAGTCCAAATTTGTGACTAAAACCCATTTTCATTTTTAGTTTTAATGATACACCAAATTAAATGGTACACCAATTTACACCAATTTAACAATTATCAAGTGTATATATATATATATAATGTACAATATAACATTCAAATCTGATTTATTGATATAAATATATTTTTTTTAAAGGAAACTGGCATTGAAATATCATCCTGACAAGAATCCTGACAACCCTGAGGCAGCTGATAAGTTTAAAGAGATAAACAATGCCCATGCCATTCTTAACGACCCAACAAAGAGAAACATCTATGACAAGTATGGCTCTCTGGGACTTTATGTGGCTGAACAGTTTGGAGAAGAGAATGTCAACACTTACTTTGTTCTATCCAGCTGGTGGGCCAAGGTAAGACTCTGAGTGGCATTTCAATAAAAACATATAATGACATCATCAGTAGTGCAGTATAGAACTAAACATACAAAATATTGTTCGAGTTTGAGTTTGGGGTCAGTTCGATTTTTTTTTTTTTTTTTTTTTTTTTTTTTTTTTTTTTTAATGCATTTGAAAGAAATCTCTTATGCTCACTAAGGATGCATTAATTAAAAAAAATACAGTAAAATATTGTAAAAATATTATTTATAAAGTAAAATGCTATTCAAAATAGCTGTAACTTTAATATATTTTAAAATGTAATTTATTCCTGTGATGACAAAGCTTATTTAGTCAGCATTCTTTGATGAATAAAAAGTTTTTATTTATTTGAAATGGAAATCTTTTGTAACATAAATGTATTATTTTAAATATTTGCTGTCGCTTTTGATCAATTTAAAGGGATAGTTCACCCAAAAATGAAAATTTGATGTTTATCTGCTTACCCCCAGCGCATCCAAGATGTAGGTAACTTTGTTTCTTCATGTAGACAACACAAATGATGATTTTTAACTCCAACCGTTGCCGTCTGTCAGTCAAATAATGCGAGTGAATGGGAACTCCATCTATAAGAGTCGAAAAAACATGCATAGAAAAATCCAAATTAAACCCTGCGTCTCGTGACGACATATTGATGTCCTAAGACACGAAACGATCGGTTTGTGAGAGAAACCGATCAGTATTTATATCATTTTTTAACTCTAATACACCACTGTCCAACCGTGTTCAGCATTCGCTTAGTGAGGTCTGATCGCGCTCTGACAGCGGCAGTGATGTCTCGCTCTTATACTTCAACAAAGCCCCTTTAAGACAAGTCATTTCACTCGGCGGCCATCTTTGAAACGCCTCTCGGGCATCCTGGGCATCATGCCCTATCTCTTTGAATGGGGAAACATCAAATTCTCCAAAACTGTTCGCCAACCTCACAATTACATTTCATTTTTGAAATCACCAATTAATTCTGACTACAGCTGTCTTATAAATGTTTTATCCAAACGCTCGAATCATGACAAAAAACTGTATTTTTTAGGCTGGATCAAGCTAATGCGCATGCGCAGACGTAAATGCGCGTCTCTTCTGCCATGTTTCAGAGGCGCGCGTCTGACTGTTTCTATAGAAACCGGTGCTTCTAACGGCTGCTGCAGTGACGCGATGACTTTACCAGTCGGCGATTGGCTCTTATTTAGAAGGCGTGACTTATTCCGCCATATTGCGCGTTACACTTTCTCCCATTCAAAACAATACGAGTGACGCGTTTTGTGTTATTCTATAGCCTTTGACTTCAATGAGTGCTAGACATCACTGCCGCTGTCAGAGTGCGATCAGACCTTACTAAGCGAATGCTTAACGCGGTTGGACATAGTGGTGTATTAGAGTTAAAAAATTATATAAATACTGTTCGGTTTATTACACAAATCGATCGTTTCATGTCTTAGGACATCAATGTCAATTTGGACTTGTCTATGCAAGTTTTATTTACTCTTATAGTAGAAGTTCCCATCCACTAGCTTTATTTGACTGACAGACAGCAACGATTGGAGTTAAAAATCATCATTTGTGTTCTACTGAAGAAACAAAGTCACCTACATCTTGGATGCGCTGGGGGTAAGCAGATAAACATCAAATTTTCATTTTTGGGTGAACTATCCCTTTAATGCATCCTTGAAAAAGAAAACTATCAAAAATCTTTAAATGGTAGTTTAAATCACTCTAATTGTTGTGTTGTCTTTGTCTCCCCCTACAGGCTCTGTTTATTTTCTGTGGCCTGGCTACAGGCTGCTACTTCTGCTGTTGCCTGTGCTGTTGTTGTAACTGCTGCTGTGGAAAGTGTAAACCACGGCCACCTGAAGGACAGGAACAGGAATTCTATGTCTCCCCTGAGGACTTAGAGGCCCAACTGCAATCCGATGAGAGAGGTTAGATATATTCATGTATGTTAGAAACCCGTAACATGCAGCATGTAAACAGCTTTTCCTATTGTCCTCAAGATTCTTTGTGTTTAAACCATTTTTTCCCTTTTGAAATCTTTCTGCAGAGGCAGGTGGAGGTGAGCCTATTGTGATGCAGCCCTCGTCTGCCACAGAAACCACCCAGCTAACGTCCGACGGTTACCATACTACTTACCACACTGACACCGGCTTCAACTAAAAGCCTCACCCTCTTCACCTCCACCCCCGTGGCTTGTCTCTCGCCACTCTGTGCCATCTAGCTGAGGGGAAAAATATATGAATGGAAAGAATCCTTCAACTACAACTAAAAAAGCCTGTTTTTGAGATGGAGGAAAGCCAGCGATGGAGCTGAGTTCTTTAGCGTATCCTGTCCCTTATTCAAGCACCGCTTCCATCACCCACACAAGAGTGGCACACATCCTCCTCACCGTACCGTAACTTAAAAAACGAGCTTAAGAAAAAAAGATAAAAAAGATCCTGTCGTTTACCCTGATCTCTTTGTTGCCTTTGACCTCCGATCTTGCCTTCCACTCGTTCCCTCGCTCCTCCAGCCAGATTTGCTCGTCGTCCTGTGGCATGCACTGTTCCTTGACTTTGTTTAATGAATTTTTCGCAGTTTTTGGTATATTTATTGACATGAAATGTTTGTTCCCATTTATACGTACTTGAGTGTGGTTTAAAGTTGACTCCGTGAACTTGCCATAGGTGGCTGCACTGCGAAACAGCAGGAATATATTTCCCTCTTAAAATCTCAAATATTCTCTTCGCATACCTCTCCAGTCCTCCTGGTTTACCCAGAGTTTGAATCTTTCGTGTTCCTGTAGGCCATTTTATCTGCTTTGTGTCATGAAATTGAGTTTAATTTTGAAATTAACAACGTTTTACATTAATTAGGTTTTTCGGAGTGCTTCATTTTGTTTTTTTCGTTTCATAACTGCTTCACTTTTTTGAGAGAAAGAGAGAGATACAAATGATGCAATTGATAACATGCCGTTCCTTCTTAGTATTTTGCTCATTAACATCTGGGTGTTTGTGTTCCTATGTTATTCTGAGGACTATTTGCAACAAGCTGAGCAAAAATTAGGACTCTTCTCTATATATGGAATGGATTTAGCTGTCATCTCTTTGTAGTTTGTTGGTTGTTCATTGATGTGGGCACTCAGCTTTGGTCTTAGTGTTAAACTCAGTTTGGCCCAGTTGTGTCTCTTTTCTCTTGTCAAAAGGGAATCGCGAACGCAAACTGACATAAACTCCCACAGTGTCATATCTTGAGTGTGTACGTAAGGTGGAAACTAAAACAGATGACATTTTTATATAGATATACAATCTACACACATCACGTGTATGTACAATATATGTATATTTTGAGCATTTTTATATTTTAGTTAAGATAACTATTCTTTGTGTCTGTGGTACTGGCCTCTTGTGGTCACTCCCTATGCCAAGATATACTGTATATTGTGAGAGAAATGCTTGTTTTTTTGCGGTCATTAATTCCTGAGTGGTAGCCAGTTAAACTGTTTGTTTATTAGATTATTTATTGAAGTGGCAAAGCTCTTTTAACACTACTTGCATCTGGATACATGTCTAAAGTTCAATCTCAAGGCCTGAAAGTACAATATATATATTTTACATGAATAATATAAAGCCTGTTTATAGGACATTTCTCTAATGTGTCCAGATTTCGTCTGCATTTTTATTACAATTAGCATAAGTAATTAAAGGTGGTAAAACAATAAATAAAATGATCATGGTTTTTTTTTCCTCTGCAGTAATAAGGATAGAGAGAAATATTCTTAACATAAAACATAATACATCAAATTTTAATTGTCTTAAAAACAGGCTTTTTTCTTTGTGCAAAATGTACTGTTTTTTTTTTTTTTTTGTCCTGGCAAATCCTTCCTTCACAATGAAGCAAACGCAAGACTGTGTGAGAATATTATTATTATTTTGGCAGTTAACTTTTCCTTCATTTCGTGAAGTTGGATAGATTGAACAAACTTTGCAGTCTTAGATGACTTGAAGATTAACTGAGCTGCTTAGGTTTGCTCTTTACAAACACTTTAGCATTTATTTGATAGATTCCCCTCTGAGCAGTCTCAGAGATGAGGCATTATCCCTCAAAAGATTATACTAATAAACCATTAAACTATTTTTGTGTCATATAGCCTAGTTATGTGATAGGATCCTGAACCTTCCTTGTGTTGCTCTTGGTTATGTTTACGCTTTGTATTTTCGGTGAAATTGTGAATTAGATGGTGTGTGGTTATGTCACCAACAGCTGAAAGGGTTTGAGACAGTATATCTGAAAGTGCTTTAATAACCTCCTTATACCAAACCTGATTTTCTGAATTTTCAGTTACAAACACTGAGATGATCATGGATGCCATATTATAACTCATGCTTTTAACTCAGTCATCCCTCACTGCCTGCTTAGATGGGCAGGTCTGAATTGTTTTTGTCATCTGTCTGTTTTTTATTTTTCCTTCTCAGCTCTAACTGGAGCTTAATACAAATGTCACCAGCCATGTTTATTCACACTTTCTAGTCACTCTTCAAAGGCCAATGATTTTTCATTGAATTGTTTACATTTCGTTATTGAGTACAATGGTATCTTCAATCACTATCTGCTCTCTTTCTCCCCTCTCTCTCTCTCTCTCTCTCTCTCTCTCTCTCTCTCTCTCTCTCTCTCTCTCTCTCTCTCTCTCTCTCTCTCTCTCTCTCTCTCTCTCTCTCTCTCTGTTTCTCATTCCCTCGTTCCAATGCTCTAGATGGTTTTTAATGGATGTTAGCCTCTGTGGTCTTTTTTCCTGTGCATTTATCTGTATCAGAACTACACTTGTATAAACAGTATGGCTTATTCATTAAAATGTTGAATTTTAAGTTGAATGAACCTTGCTGAAAAAATAAAACATACTGGAGTAAAATTGTCAAGAAATTGTTGCATATTATGTCTTCAGAAAGAAGAGAAAATGTTTAGTGTAATTATAGTGAAATGGTAATTTTATGCATTTTTTTTATTTTATTTATGATCTTATTTTGTCATGTTTATAATGAATTGTCCTTGTTCAAAAAAGGTATGTTAAATGAATTTGACTCTAAAACTATGCTACTCATAGTTCTATAGTGAAGGTCTCTTGTACATACACTGAATTATTAAAAATAATAATACTAGACCTTTATGTTGTAGCATGGTTATTGTATGACTAAAAGATAAAAACATTTATTTGCTGGTGTAAAATAAATGTTTATGAACATTTGATGTGGCTGAGAGTACTCTTCTTAAAATAAAAATAAAATAACTATATATATATATATATATATATATATATATATATATATATATATATACATATACATATACATATATACACTAGAAAAGTGAAATGAGAAAAATTATAAAAATGTTTTTTTAAAGAAAATTTCATAAAATTTGTTTCAAATGAAAATTAATTTAATTTAAACCTTTAATTTATTACTTAATATTATGATTAGGGTGCATTTATGAATGAAGTATTAACCAACATTTTAATATTGCTAATTAGAATATGCAGTAAACACTCATCTTTTACACCATATATTGTATCTTCAGATGAGAGTGACAGTACCAGCAGCAACCAAATAAAATTTCCAAAAAGTACGTAAAAGTAACGTTAATTATGTTCTGTATTCTCAGGTAAAAGATATAAAACTGGTAAAAGTCCTTGTAATCCTAAAAAGCGCGAGCGCAGGGCGAGGTGACGTCATATCCGCGCTCCGGAAGCTCAAGCTCGTCTCTGGTTAAACCTAAAGCCTCTTGTGTATGTCGCTCAAATCAGGGAGGGTCAACTCGCTTTTTCCCATCCATCCCAAAATATACGCGGTGACATTTGTTTACACGCAGGTAAACCTGATCGAAGATCAGAAATGGACTCTTCTGAACACGGTAAGTGTCGTCTGAGTGAGTTTTCTGTGTTTTGAGCAGGTGCACTAAAGATGCGTGTCTTCCGAGTGGGTGGCGCTAATAAAAAGTACAAAACAAGCCTTATCTAAAGGGTTATAAAGAGAGTGTCATATAGGAAAACTCAAAATATTCGTTAATATCGTGTTTCATTGTAGCCTTCAAGTGCATACACTAAAACTGTCGATACATAACATGCCAGGTCTGGTCGGCCTGACAGCTGACCATGTTGTGTTGACTTTGCTGGCGATACTAAAAAGAAACACTGTCTGGATAACCTTAATGCCACCCCTGTTATATAAACACACACACACTGATCTTGTGGCTCTCCTGTGAAGTCCCACGGTATCAGTACATCAGCTCTTCTGGCCTAAATCCCTGCATTTTTATGTGTCCATAGGCTCTCCAGTGATATCTCCAGGTGTAGCCATTGGAGGGACTCTACCACCAGGCCTGACAGAGGAGGAAGCAGAAGAGATACAGGTGGAACTTACCAAGGTACCGCAGACTTAATCCACCACCCTGAACTCTTTACTCCAAGAGTTAACCCTCACACTTAAAGCACAACTAAAAATTATATGAAATGTTGTGTTGTCTTAACGGGAGAATTCTTTCATCAATTACTTGCCATTCTGTTGTTCCAAACCCAATTGTTCATCTTCAAAACACAAATGAAGATATTTTTAATGAAATCTCAGAGATATCTGCCCTTTAAGTGAAAGTCTGTGCACCCCAAAATGGTTCAAAACATTCATAAAGAGAAAAATATAAAATAAATCTATGAATCTAACGGTTTAATCCAAGTCTACTGAAGAGACATGATTGCTTTAAATGATTTAATTTATGATTTTATGGTCAGAGAACATGCAGAGATCAATTAAATATGATGAACAGAATCTCAAACGTACTTGTTTGGCACACAAGAATGAACCTCATTGCTTGAGCTTCTGTTTGCCTAATTTCAGTGCAAATTTTGTTGACGTTTAAATCCTACATTATATTTGCATATCAAATAAAGTGATCATGTCTTTTCAGAAGACTTTAAAACCACTCGATTCATATGGATTCATATTATGATCTCTCATGAATGTTTTGGGTTAATAGACTGAATGGAGGGACAGAAGTCTCTGATTTCATTAAAAATATAATTTGTGTTCCAAAGATGGACGAAAGTCTTGGAAAGTCAAGGTTTTGGAATGATATGAGGGTGAGTATGTGATGACAGATTTTTCATTTTGGAGTGAACTAACCCTTTAAAGTCAGGTGAGGTGTAGATGGTGTTGGGATAGTTCAATGAAAATGATGCCATTGTTTATTCATTCTCATGTTGTTTCAAACCCATATGACTTTCTTCTGTGTATTATAATGGGCACTTTTGGCCAGAATATTCATGATTTTATGGTGTTTGTTTTGTTCTCATTGTAGCTTGGGAGCCACTGTTCACTTTCTGCATTTGTGAATAGAAATGGTTATTCTGCAATTGTATTTAATGTGTTTTTTATGTTAAAGGTACACTATGTAACTTTTTTTCTTTTTTTTTTTTTCTCAAAATGATCAATTTAAATGTCAGTACATCATCAATTGTTCTATGTAAATGTATTTTGGTTTTATCCTGATTTACTTTGGTAATCCTATTATAAGTGTTTTATATTTTAGACCTGTCGGGATGGTTTTCACAGGAACTTGTGTACATACGTCACTCCCCCGTGCATGTCTCGTCATATCTGATCTTTGACGTGTGTATAGGTTAGTTGTCACAACGAGTGGGAAAGGTTGACCTGAAGCACACTAAATCTCCAACCTTTGGGGAATCACCCATTTAAAACAAAAACAGCGGACAATTGTCTGCTGGCAAAAAGAGAATGCGACAGAGCTCGTAATTAAACAAGAATCGACATTGGCTTGACTTTTCGGAGTCGGCGAGAACTGAGGGATTTGAAATGTTGTAAAAGATTTTATTACTCAACAGGTGAGTAAGGTATTTTACCGAACAGATAAGTTTCCATATGTAGCTCTCTAACAGATTTCATTGTAAAGCATCATCTTTTAAGGGTCATTTCATTATTGTTGTTGTAGCGCTGTGCTGGAATTTATTTTCAAGGAAGTATCATGTCTATTAATGGGTATAGCTACAGTAACGTCTTAAGCTAGTCATCTTGAGATCCTTTCTATTTAAACTGGTTATATCTCTTAAGCTTAGTAGTGAATGTTTTATGAGAAGTGTAACCAAATTCATCCACAGTCATGCAGAGCTGAAGCACAACCAAAACAATGTTCTTTCGCAAAATACATGCAGTTTTTTTGTTTTTTACTAGAGGGCAAAAAGTTACATTGTGTACTTTTTTTTTTTTTTTTAATGCAAAACATAGAGTACCCCAGGGATGACGCGTTTTTGTAGGCCAACCCAGAAGTTAGTGGCGCACAGGTTCCCTCGGTTGAGGGTATGCATTTTTCCCATAGACTTTTGGAAAATCGCAGAAAATAAGCTCTTTGTTTAACAAAGGGTTATGACACTTACACATTTTGTCTATCAAGATAATCTTTACAAGTTAACACAACATTTATAGATTTTGAAGCCTAAATAAAGTCGTCAGACATAAAAGGCTAACCGTATGCTATAAACGGACTACAGCACACCATGGTCGCAGATCAACGTCACCACCACCAAGCGTCCTCAAACTTTATTTAAAAAACAACTTTATTTACAAACATGCTCGCTGATTATGATATGCGCTGTGTATGAATACTTATCCACTTTTTCATGAGAAATGCTGTCCAAATGTCCCGTTTTTAATGATGACGTCTAAAGTCCCCGCCAAAGGAAGTAGTCCCTTTTAGCAATTTGTTAGCAACCGCCGAATTTAAGACACAGTAAAAGTTTAAAAAAATCACACGCGGGTTATAACTGGTGTGTTTTATGTCATAGATCAAAACGTGAAAGTATTTAGAGGCTTTGTTAACCACAGACCTTATTTCTGGCGATTTAGCAAAAACCCATTCAAAAAACCCATAGACTTTAAGGCGATGGAACCGGAAGTCCTAAAATGCTAACTCGCTTCCGGGTTTTGCCTACAAAAATGCATCATCCCTGAGGCACTCTATTACTATCTAACTTTTAAAAAGTGTGTAAGACATAAAATGTAGTGATGCAGCAAAATTTCTGCAAACAAAAATATTCGTCTGTAACAGCAAGAAAAAAATATATTTAAAAAAATTAATAAAAAAAATTTATATAAAATATAATTAATAAAAAATAGTTTTGAATGGCCAAAATCACTGATCAAACCAGTGACATTTAATTGGTGCTTTACTGATTATGCATTTTTGAGTGTTTCAAGCATCCATTTCAGCAGTGTGGACGCTAGAGTAGTAATATGTAAAACACGTTTGGCTGAGATATCGAAGAAATTAAACTCACTAAGACTGGTTCAATTTATCACCTCAGAAGACATTACCCTGAACAGCATACAGAGTTCATTTTCCCAATTACCAAAACTTTACCTTTGTTTTTGTTTTTTTTTCTGTAAGAGAAATCATTTTGGTGCATCACTAATAAAATGTATTATTTTTATGGTGAGGCATTTGTTTAGGTTTATATTTTATTTTTCTGTGTTAGGTTGACGATGAGATTCAGACACTGAGACAGGTTCTCATGGCAAAGGAGAGGCATGCCGCTGAGCTCAAGCGCAGGCTTGGCATCAGTCCCCTCACTGAAATCAAACAGAACATCACCAAAGGCTGGCATGACGTTCAGTGCTCCAATGCGTGAGTACTTTCTGTCTGTTAAACCTGTCCACTCTGTTTGAAGATCATCTTAACATCTGTCTTCTCTAATCTCATGCTGTTTTTATGTGCTGTCTGAATCTCTAAAAAGTGCCCACTGAAGGGACATAATATTTTATTATTATTATTATTATCTGAATATATCAAATTAATATCTCTGCAGGCCTATTTTCTTGAAGCTAATCGTTGGTGTTCTTTTACTAGCCTCTCAGCTTAAACCATTTTGGGAAAAAGAAACATTTTTAGTTTCCGTTAATGTTTCTATATTTCTGCTTCTAGTTATATGAGAACCTCACAAACTCTTGGAGACTTGAATCGTAGAGTTACCTCGTCTAATTTGTGAGTTTTCTCTCTTTTGCCTGTAGTTGCTTGGTCTTGTGATTCTGTTTGCTAGGTGTGGACCTGCTGCCCTCTTGTTTCTGTTTCATTTGTATCCTTTGTATGTTCATTCCAAACAAATGAATGTTTCAGTGTTCCCTTTCCATAAGGGAGTTTGCCAGCTTTCAAAAAAAAAAAAAAAAATGAACTTTTGTGGTAATTATCTCTGTTCTATGACATTATTTCTTTCATAATTAATAGATCAATTATTAATCAATCCATGTTTTATTAGTTCTGATTATATTACTTGAACAATGAAGCTGGCTAGCTTCTGATGCCCTGTGAAGTGAGAGGCAAATATAACAAAATAAAATACAAAACTAAAAGGTTTAGTCCTTTTTGTTTGTAACATTGAGGAAGGTTCCTCAATGTTACAAGCCAAAAGTACAAAATAACCTTTCAGTTTTATTATATTTGTCTCTTACTTCCTATTGCTGCCAAGCTCAGATGTCCTTTTTGTCTGGATTTAGTCTTTGTGGTTACACCTGTGCAGTTTGAATGAATGAATAAACAGACGTTCCCTCCCACCCAGTTTTAAATGCAGATATATTCTGCCCAAAATATGATATCAGCCCTCAATTAAGGTGCATAAATAAAAAAGGTATGGAAACATGCAGATTTTTGATGCTCTTCAACTGAATATTTTGAGATTAGTACACTGTAAACCCGAACAGTACTTGTAAAGATTGAGTATGCTGCAATTAAAGTCTGTTAAAGGATTACTTCACTTTAAAATTAAAATTTCCTGATAAAATTTACTCACCCCCATGTCATCCAAGATGTCCATGTCCTCCTCTCTTCAGTCAAAAAGAAATTAAGTTTTTTGATTAAAACATTCCAGGATTTTTTCCTTATAGTGGACTTCAATGGTGTCCAAATTGTTGAAGGTCAAAATTACAGTTTCAGTGCAGCTTCAAAGCATTCTACACGATCCCAGACAAGGAATAAGGGTCTTATCTAGGGAAACCATCGCTCATTTTCTAAAAAAAAAAATATATATAAGTTAACAATAAATGGTCATCTTGAACTAGCTCTCTTCTTCTTCTTTTCTATTTGAATTCCAGCAGTGTAGACACTGCTAAGTCTATTACTGCCCTCCACAGGTTAAAGTTTGAACTAATTGTTATATACTTGCTCTAGCATATTGTATATGAGAATTTAACTTTGACCTGAGGAGGGCAGTAATAAACTTAGCAGTGCCTACTAGGGCTGTGTATCACCAACAATGTCACGATACGCATCACGATACTAAAGCCACGATACGATACGTATCACGATATGGTTCAATTTAGAATTTAAATTTCTTTTGAGCAGAGTTTAGTAACAGTAATATGTGTTTATTGAATAACCAGTGTTATAACAGTCATGATAACTGAAAAAACAATTTTGTTGTTGTCATTAAAAAAAACAATGATTTAAATTAAATATAAAAAATGTCACAAAAAAGCTTCTTTTAAAAGCTTGCTTTTAAAGTCAGTCCCTTAGTAACTAATTGACAATTATAGTGACACTGAGAAATTAACAAAGCTCAATGACTAATTTCCCTTGCAACAGTAAGTTGACTTGTAAGAAAACTAAGTTAGTTAATCTGCTATAATATTATAATAATGTCTATACTGCCTGTTTTTTTGTTTTGTTTTTTTTCATCTGTAAAAATGATTTTTTTGGATATCAACTAAAAATATGTTCTAGAACAACATACGTTTTTATTAACGTGGTCTACAAAATATGGGCTACATGAGTTTACAATACACACTTAACAATAAGGTTCATTTATTAAACATCAGATAATGTATTAACATGAACCAACCATGAGCAATACATTTGTTACTGTATTAGTATACACACATACTATGCGCAGGTCTCCTCTCGTGCGTCCTCCCCACTGGACGAGGCCAATATCACTTTAGTTTTGCTTTCAGATATCTCTATTATATATGCCATCACTGCTTTTAACTTTCTAGATGTAATTACTGAAATCAAAACAGTCCATAAACTATATCGTCACGAAAACGTCAGTCAAGCCAGCTTCGCGCCCATAGCTCGCGCCTCAACCAGAGAGATCGGCCTTCAAATTTCTCGGTTTCTGAATGGACAGTTTGGCTTGATTGTCAAACGCTAACGTTCGTCCATGATTTATACACCATCGACCTGTCCTAAAACGTTAGCACGCTTTGATCGATGATTTGGAGATCGCGTGTTTCTCCGTTCGAGAGCGTCACGTGACGTCACGTGATTGGCTAGATTTACAAGCAAGACAGACTCGATACGGCAGCTGCTGTATCGACACGCGCATCGTCAGGAGTTCATGACGATGTATCGTTGTATCGATATTCTGTGCACAGCCCTAGTGCCTACACTGCTGGAATTCAAATAGAGAACAAGAAGAGAGCTAGTTCAAGATGACCATTTATTGTTAAAAGTTATAAAAATTTTAAAAAATTTTTAGAAAATGAGCAATGGTTTCTCTAGATAAGACCTTTATTTCTCGTCTGGGATCACTGTAAACTCTAATTTTGACCTTCAACCGTTTGGAGGCCATTGAAGTCCACTATATGTAGGAAAAATCCTGGAATGTTTTCATCAAAAACCTTAATTTCTTTTCGACTGAAGAAAGAAAGACATCCTGAGTAAATTATCAGGAAATTTTAATTTGAAAGTAAACTAATCCTTTAAATCATTGATGGTACTTAAAACAATTACATTTAGTTTTAGTTTACAGTTTAGTTTTATTTTTGTGTAGCTCAACATTTTTGAGTAAACCCTTGTACTTAAATTATTATCTTTAAGTTTACTGAGCGATATAAAGTGACGTCATTCCTGTCACTTCATTGCCGATGTTATCGACGTAACCGACGTTATCAAAAGAGTCCATTCAACATTAAACCGAGTTGCAGCAGATTTCAAGTTCTCAGCATGCTTTGCGTCACACTCTGTAAGGGTGTGTAAATGTTGAAATTATTATTTTTGTGTGTTTTTGCACAAGATTAATCTAGGGGAAGATGTGTTATTGTTTAATGTTCTGCTATTTTGGTATTTAAATGTGTTTCTGTGATGAAGTGGTGAGGAGTAGTGCCTGTGGTTAGGATGAGAAAGGGCTGCAAAATATATATACTGCATGTTGATTGACAGTTGATGTTCATGCAAGTAAAAAGTGATAGTCTCTTTGATAGTTACATTAGCACATGTTGGTGTGCTGTTGCTAACTAGCACTTAACCGTAAAGACTAGGTATTAGTTTATTCAGTACTTCAGTTAAAGTGTAATTACCGAATTTGAAATATAACATTTTTTTTTGTTTGTTTGTTTACTTAAATGTTTTGAGTAATCTGAATTTATTGGGTTTTACATCCACTGCATCAAAATAATTGAAAAATAAGAAACCTTACATATGGTAAACAATAGTTTTAAGTACAGTGGACTTAAACATTAAATAAAACTAAAAGTAAAAAAAATTGAGTTTGACAATTATTTATAATTATTCTTTACTTAAAAGATTTGAGTTGCTTTACTTAAATCTGTGTCTACAATAATTGAGTACTCTGAACTTATCAGGTTTTACAGTGTACTCAGTAATGTATCATTTATGTATACACACAAAAAGAGCTCACATATAGTGTTAGGGAGGGTTTTAAGACAACTAAGCCTAAGAAGTCAGACCTGTTTTAGGAGTTTTTCAACATCCCTGGGTGGTGATTTGCTTTCAGATCTGTGTGTCTAAATTATATTAAAGGATTAGTTCACTTTCAAATAAAATTTTCCTGATAATTTACTCATCCTCATATTCATGTCTTTCTTTCTTCAGTCGAAAAGAAATTAAGGTTTTTGATAAAAACATTCCAGGATTATCCTCTTTATAGTGGACTTCAGTGGCTTTACAATGCAGCTTCAAAGGGCTTTAAAAGGGCTTTAAAACTGTAAATATATATGCTTTATATAAACAAATGATCGCCTTCCAAGTGGATCCGCCAAAACCGCACTTTCATATTCTTCAAAAAGCTCACGCTGTATGTCCTACACCTTCCCTATTCAACTTACGGAACAAACGCAGTGCCAGTTCCATTTTTTCCATAAGTTGAATAGGGAAGGCGTAGGAAGTACAGCGTAAGCTTTTTGAAGAATACAAAAGTGCGGTTTTGGCGGAACCACTTGGAAGGCGATCATTTGTTTATATAAAGCGTATATATTTACGTTTTTTTCAAAAATGACCAATCGTTTTGCTAGATAAGACCCTTATTCCTCGTCTGGTATCCTTTTAAAGCTCTTTGAAGCTGCACTGAAACTGTAATTTTGACCTTCAACCGTCTGGAGGCCATTGAAGTCCACTATATGGAGAATAATCCTGGAATGTTTTCATCAAAAACCTTAATTTCTTTTCGACTGAAGAAAGAAAGACATGGACATCTTGGATGACATGGGGGTGAGTAAATTATCAGGAAAATTTTATTTGAAAGTAAACTAATCCTTTAATGTAACCTTTTAAAGTTAAGGTTTGTTCTAGACTGGCAACTTTTTAGCCCTTTAATTTTGTCATCAGTTTGAGGTCTAATGTCAATTTTTTGACATCCATAAGTTTATTGCAGTGTGCACAGTTCACAGAATTTAATTAAGACTTTTGTATGTTATTAAATGTTAGTAATGTGGCAATTTGTGTTTGTAGATACCTTACGGCTTCAGCCACACTTGAGGACATTGGACGTTCTGATGCGTAAGTTTGATTATTATTTTATTTTTTTTTAAATGCATTTTTTATTTTTTTTTAGATGTTCAGAATGTGTCATAAAAATGTGAGTTTTTATTTTTTATTTTTTATTTTTTTATTATTTTGTTTTTCTTTTTCTTCAGCTTCAACCTGCCATATAAAATATGTTGTTACATTTTGAATTAAAATCTTACATTTAAATTTAATTTTAAAAGCATATAGCTCTAGGGATAGTAATGTAAACATGTTAATACATATAATATTTTATCCATTGTTATTATAGTTTTGAAAAACAGCACTCAACAATGCTTCAACCCTGAAATAGATTATAACCCTTTCTCTTCAGATTGAGAGACTTTAATCTTGTAACAACACTGATGTCAATGATGTTTAAGATACCGAACAACAACCTTCTCAGTGACATTAGTGCAAAGTTTCCTAACCGTCATGGTGTGACCCACTAGACACCTCTGATGTCAGTGAGATCAGATCATCAAGGAAGGAAGGACAGAAGGACATTTTTACTAAAAAATATTTTTTTAGGTTGAAATCTTCCTCACAGGCACAGTGGTCTCAATAAAAGATGTCAAACCTTTGTCTTTTGAATTGCCAACCCAGATCCATAGCCACCACACTAACCCCCTTGTCAGACATGTTAGATATCAATGATCTGCTATACTGTCTGATCTCAGACCTTGAGGCTACATAGAAAGGGCAAGTTTTGTGGTTTGGGAAGGGTGTAGTGATTGTGCATGTGCTGAGAAAGCTGACTTGGAGAACACATGATGGGATTTTTCCCAAGCAAAGTGGCTTAGTCTTACCTAAGGTCATTAGAAGGCTGTAAAGGAGCCTGTGTGGCTGTGTACTTGTTTGCTTTAGAGATTACATTATGTGTGAGAGGCTGAAAGAACTGTGTAAAGAAAAAAAAAAATTGTGTATGTTTTTTTGAAAAGGACAGGTGCTAATGTATATGCATGTGCATCTGTTTGTGAATGGTGCATTTGTCTGTGTAAATGAGAGTCAGGATGATAATGTGTGTGAAGCAGATTCTGTGCAGGAAGTTTCAGGCAGCAGCATCTGTTACAGAAAGGTGGACAGACAGGTGTCGAGATAGTTTCTCTTGTTAGCTTTTAAAAGAATAATTCACCCCAAAAATGAAGATTCAATCCTTATTCATTCACCCTTATGTCATTCAAACCCATATCTATTATTGTTTTCTGTGGTCAAAAAATTAATGCACTATTCCATGCTTTTACACTAGTATTAAATTTGGGGTCAGTAAGATTTTTTGAAAGAAATTAATGATTTTATTCAGCAAGAATACATTAAATTAATCAAAAGTGACAATAAATACATTTACAATGTTACAGAATATTTATATTTTAAAATAAATGCTGTTCTTTCTAACTTTCTGTTCATCAAAGAATTCTGAACAAAATGTATCACAGTTTCCACAGAAATATTAAGCAAGACAACTGTTTTCAACATTTATAAAAATATAATAACTTTTTCTTGAGCACCAAATCAGTATATTAGAATGATTTCTGAAGGATCATGTGACTCTGAAGACTGGAGTAATGATGCTGAAAATTCAGCTTTGCCATCACAGGAATAAATTACATTATAAAATGCATTCAAATAGAAAACTACGGAAGAGGATCAGGGCCAAGCAATAATAAAAAAATAAAACCATCTTGAGATTAAAGTTGTTAAATTTCGAGGAAAAAAGTTGAGATAAAATGTTGAGAATAAAGTAATTAAATTACGAGAAAAAAGTCGTTAAATTACGAGAACAAATTTGTTAAATTATGAGAAAAAAACGTGTTACATTTCGAGAAAAAAGTGGAGATAAAATGTTGAGAATAAACTCATTAAATTATGAGAAAAAAGTCATAATTTAATGAATTTGTTCTCATAATTTAACGACTTTTTTCTCGTAATTTAATTACTTTATTCTCAACATTTTATCTCGACTTTTTTTCTCAAAATTTAACTACATTTTTCTCATAATTTAACAAATTTGTTCCCGTAATTTAGACTTTTTTCTCGTAATTTAATAACTTTATTCTGAACATTTTATCTCAACATTTTTCTTGTAATTTAACGAGTTTTTTCTCTAAATTTAACAACTTTAATCTCGATGGTTTTATTTTTTTATTATTGCTTGGCCCTAATCCTCTTCCGTACAAAACAGTAATTTTAAATTGTAATAATATTTTAAAATACTATTTCTGTATTTTTTTTATTTTTTTTTATTAAACAAGTCCAGCGTTGCATGAGCATAATAGGCTTTTAAAAAAATGTACAGACCCCAAACTTAAGTCATACATACTACTTTTATGATGCTTTTTGTTTTTTCATAACTTTGAGTCCGAGGCATTTTCAGGTTTGAGGTTTACTTTAAACCTTTAGTTGCATGCCTATATTATCTATCTAAAAATGTTGATATGTTCTTGATGCTTTCACCTCTAAAGAGATGTTTTATGTTGCTGTTTTGGTTTTTAGTTTCCTCTCGTTTTGAACTCTCAATGCCAACTGATGTTTAAAATACAACTGGTTTTCTCTCTCTTCTCTGTAGCTATAAGAGGACTCAGGAGACTCTGTCTCAGGCAGGTCAGATGACATCAGCTGCGTTCTCCACAGTGGGCTCTGCCATCAGAAACCGATTTGGAGAGATGAGGTGAACTCTTGTCCTTCTCTAATATACCTTCTCTAATCACTGTTTTTCTTCATTCTACTACTAATCTCAATCTCCCACCTCTTAAACTTTTCATCTTCCTTTTCATCCTTCTCTGTGATTCCTTTGATTTCTCATATGATGGTTGTTTTCCTATGTATGTTTTGAAGCTGGTCTTGTGCCTTCAACTTTCAAAGAGGAATTCACTAGAGAATGGAGCAGAGCGCCACTTTTCAAGTCTAGACAAATGTCCTTTTTACATTCTCTGATAAAACTTCAAGAATGCATGGGTAGAAACTTAGATATCACCTTTAAGTTTTTGAATAGCATTCTGCCGTAATGTGGCATTTGAGTGAACAGGATACTCAGCAAGAAGAAATGTATGGTGAGGCTTAATTTGGATAGTATTATTAAATTGTGAAATGTGGTCTCTGTATGACAAGTAGCTGAAAAATGGTTTATTTGAAATAGTCATGCACAATAAGACTATGAAAAAAGAAAATGGGGTCAGTTCTGATTTAATGTTAAATTTAAATTGGCTGGTGGTGGTAATAATTCAAACTTCAAACAGACATTCAGTTCAGTACATATTTGTCTTCATAGCAGATTTCAGACTTCTAGCCAACAGCCACTGACTGTCTGTAGCTGCAATAATAGGGCATTTGTGTGATGGGAAATCTCCAGATGGCTACAGTTCTGTGATGTTTAGCATTGAACAGCTTGTTTTGAACACTTTGTCAAGGAACAGACCTTATCAAAATGAGATGTTCTGCTCTGGTTTGACAAAAAATAAACAGGTTGTATATTTGCATAGCTTCTTAAATCATGTGATTATGCTTCCTGTGTTCTGTGTACCCTTGTTTTTGCTTCTCTGACTAAAACCGTTACATACACTACCATTCAAAATTTGGGGTTGGCAAGATTTTTGACAAGGCTGCATTTATTTGACCAAAAATATAGTAAAAACAGTAATATTGTGAAATAAATGTTAAAATAACTTTCAGTTTTAATATATTTTCAAATGTAATTCATTTCTATGATGGTAAAGCTGAATTTTCAGAATCATTACTCCAGTCTTCAGTGTCACATGATTCTTCAGAAATCATTTTAATATGATGATTTGGTGCTCAAGAAACATTTCTTATTACCATTGATGAAAATAGCTGTGCTGCTTGCTTAATATATTTGTGGAAACAGATTTTTTTCCCCCCAGCATTCTTTGATGAATTGAAAGTTCAAAAGAACAGAATTTTTTAAAATGGAAATCTTTTGTAACATTATAAATGTCTTTACTGTCACTTTTGATCAATGTAATGCATCCTTAATGAATAAAAGTGTTAATTTAATTTTAAAAAATACTGACCCCAATGATCATGAATGGTAGTACAGGTTAGCGTCAACTAACATCCTATTCTAAGTCCTGTATTTGCACAATTTGTTTCTACATTTTAATTTTGCTCTCTCTTACGGAAGAGGATTAGGGCCAAGCAATAATAAAAAAAAATAAAATAAAACCATCTCGAGATTAAAGTTGTTAAATTTTGAGAAAAAACTTGTTAAATCTCGAGAAAAAAGTCAAGATAAAATGTTGAGAATAAACTCGTTAAATTACGAGAAAAAAATCTTTAAATTACGAGAACAAATTCGTTAAATTATGAGAAAAATGTTCGAGAAAGTCGAGAGAAAATGTTTAGAATAAAGTAATTAAATTACGAGAACAAATTCGTTAAATTATGAGAGAAATTTTGTTAAATATTGAGAAAAAAGTCGAGAGAAAATGTTTAGAATAAAGTAATTAAATTACGAGAACAAATTCGTTAAATTATGAGAGAAACTTTGTTAAATATTGAGAAAAAAGTCGAGAAAATGTTGAGAATAAAGTCATTAAATTATGAGAAAAAAGTCTTTAAATTACGAGAACAAATTCGTTAAATTTCGAGAGAAGTCGAGATAAAATGTTGAGAATAAACTAATTAAATTATATCTCGACTTTTCTCGAAATTTAACGAGTTTTTTCTCGTAATTTAATGACTTTATTCTCAGCATTTTATCTTGACTTTTTTCTCGAAATTTAACGATTTTTTTCTCGTAATTTAATGACTTTATTCTCAACGTTTTATCTTGACTTTTTTTCTCGAAATTTAACGAGTTTTTTCTCGAAATTTAACAACTTTATTCTCGAGTTGGTTTTATTTTTTTATTATTGCTTGGCCCTAATCCTCTTCCGTACTCTCTTGCCCTAAATATCATCAGTATTATGTTGTGATAGAGGTTTGAAGTGGTTCTTTTGTTTATTGCTGTGTTTTTCTCCACAACGCTGCGTTCGGGCTGCTCAGGGCTCTGCCGTACTCTAACTCTGGGTAAGAGCTATACGAGAGCCTGCACAGGTAGCAGCCATCTTCCTTTTGAAGTCCCCTGTACCTGTGAAGATTTCTATAGAACATTCTATGGTACCTGTGAAGCTATAGATGTATCTGAATCTATGTTTATCACTGTCACTGAAGTCTTAGTTCTGCATGACCTTAAGTTATTAGAGCTATGATAGAGATGTTAGATATAAGATTACCTGTCTAAAGTTTTTCTGGTGTCTTAATGAGTTTTTTTATTGTGCTCTGCAATCTCTCTCTTTCTCTCTGCTCTGTGCTCGGCTAACGTTGTCTGCTCGGCTAACTCTCTCTGCTCGCTCTGTCTGCAACCTGCCCTCCACAGTAGCAACTTTTCCATGCGTCACTCTTTAAGTATGCCAGCTATGAGGTAAATAACCAGCACTTCTCTCACCCGTTTCCCTCTGCATATTAATACCTGGCTGACCTGTACAAATCTTTTTATTCAACTTCTTTGCTATTAGGATAATTAAAATACTTTATAATTTAAGAAATAGTCAACCATTTGCAACAAATATATATACACTTTTTATAGCTTCATATTTGCATGAAGCAATATAGAGTACAACAGGTGCAAAAAGACAGATAGTATCAGGTAGATGTAAGTCTTAAAGGTGTCTGTCAATTTTTTTTTAGGTTTTTTAAGGCCCCATTTTAGGTTGCATTTAAATAAATAAATGAATAAATAAATAAAAAACTCAAGCCAGTATTGATTGGTTGTTATAATATTTTTAAAAAATATATCCTCAGGAACTCGCCAAGCTTTAAAACCTTTGAGGACAAAGTGGAGAATATGAAGGTTAGAGCTGTTCATTTTTATCTACATTGAATGTTTTTTAAATCAACTCATTATTTGGTTTCTATTTTAGTTCTTGCTTAACTTCTTCTTCTTTTAGTTCTGTTGCTGATAATGTTTTTGTTTTGTTTATGCTGTTATTACTCCATCCATCATGTGCTTTCCTGTTATTTCTCCTAAAGTACAAAGTAATGGGGCGATCAAATGGAGAGAGCGACCATTCGCCAACCAGCAACAACGCACCTTTCTGAGCAGGAAGCACAACCTCATGACCGAGAACTGACCTCTGTGATCCCTCTTAAACGCTGTACCCAAATACACTCCGGTTTCTCCACAGCTACATTAACTTTAAATGAATGTACAGACAGAAAATGATGCTTTATGAAACTAAGTTGCCAACAAGCAAGCAATTACTTGAACATCTGAAGACTGCCACCTTTGCAAATGCATTGTAGTCAAACAAAACATCTCAAATTAGCATATTGAAAAACTGGAGAACCCTTTTTTGGGACTGTTGGGACTTCTGTGCGCCAAATTACCTTTAAATGTATTGTAATATTTTATTTTGTCAAACAACAGGGCTTTTCTGACACTTCAGTAGTAAATGGTCTGTTACAATTAGTATAAATGTTTGCACAACTCGCCTTTAGAATGTCCTAAAACACTTAAGACTTTGTCACCACTGTTTATGATTGTTACATGCTTCCTACATTGAATATTGCACTGGTTATTACCCTGCTTGTTACTCAGGGCAAAAGGTGCTAAAGCTTTCCTTGTGACAAGACTCGAGCACCAGATGTGTATCATCTGTCATCTCTGAAGGTGTATAAGGTCATAATAAACTGCAACTGTTCTAAAAAGACATTTAAGAGATTCAAGCTACACATAATCTCTCCTGTTTCTTGGTTTCCTGTATTTTAGATTGTGGTGTCCTGCATAGAATTAGACTTTTCCCCTTCTTTTTCAGAGTACATTATTGTAACCATGAACATAAAAGCATTTGCTGAAAGATGGGTTTTTATAAATTATTTAATTACTAAACAGATTGAAGGCTAATATTTTCAAGTAAGATAATTAAATGTAATGATTGTAATGTTTAATCCAAATCTTGTGGTGGGCAAAAGGTCAATTTCACTGTGAGGTGATGGAAACATTATTCAACTAGTGCTAATGATGGAAGCATTATCCATGCAATGATCTGTAAAAGAATGTAACCATACTGACAAAACTACTGCATAAATATTTGATGCTTGGTGGCTGTAACGTATTACAATGTTCAGGGTTTATTAAACACAATGAAGTAAACGAGAATATTGTGGTTTGATCTCTGCATGCACACACTTCACACATTCAGATTAAACCTTATTTCTCATGCAGTCTCACTTAATGGTCAATAATTATAACAGACAGCAGGTGGCGACAAAAAGGTGTTTTCGTCCTACACTTAACAGACTGCACAAATAAATATGTTATTAAAGTTTTATTTTACTTGTAACAGACTGGGAGGAGATGATTTATTTAACAGTATTGGATGCGCATGTATGCAATTATTATTTACCTCGCTGTTAGCAAATATCCTGTTAAGGATCTTTTATTATTTTATTTCTTTATAAGGCTGCTTTTGTAACAAACTTCGAAGGCATGTGACTGTTATGGATTGATGGAAAGGCGACATGTGGACACACCATCCCCCTTTATTTCTGTGAAAACATTGTTTGACCTGTCAATCTCGTGCCAGCCGCCAGGCCACGCCCCCAGCGTCTCTATCTTCGAGCCAGCTACCAAGCCACGCCCCCTAGGAGGTGAGCTTTTCTCGTCACTCAGGTAATAAATAGACCGTGCTCCCTACATGCTGTAGAATTTGGAGCGAAGGAGCGAAAGACCTTGGAGGGTCTCACCCAAAAAACAAACTACAAATGGGCCCCGTCGCCTAGCGTTTACTCGACCAAGCCTTGCTTTTGGTGCTTTACCAACATCAGCACTCACCAAAAATAAAAGGTAAGGGAGTGAGAAAAATAGTTCATTATCATTGTTAATTTTTGGTTGTTGGTTGCAAATAGAATATATATATAATTATACTATTTATTACCTTTTTTTATTTACAACTATCATTAATGATGCAAATGAATAACCTGCGTAAGAGAATTTTCGCTCATCTTGTTAGAACTGATAAACCCTATATCTTCTTGACATTGCTTTCTGTAACGTAGCCTATCTATTTTGTACTTTCTCTTTTATTCTTAGTAATTTAGTAGTAGGCTACATATCAGCTTTTCAAAGTCCTGGTGTGATTTAAATGTCTCATCTGATATATGTAGCACAGAAGGGTATTAACCATGTCACGTGGTAAATCCCTCTTCCCATCTGTAACCTGACTGACGTCTGCAGGTCCTTGATGTGAATCTAAAGCAACACAAACACGAAATCATTGCTCTTTATTAGTATTACTGTATATTGGTTACCTTAAAACATTGTTAAAATCTAAATCAGAAGATGCACTTATTTCGTGTGCATGACTCTAGTATAATCTGAAGCCTGGAAATGTCATGAATTCCATATATTTTAGTTTTTTGATTAGTCTCCCTTTCTTTTAAATGCTCAAAGCAACTTCTAGCAGGCGGCCTTGGAAAACCAGGTACTTTAATAGCAAAGTCTCATGAAATACTATCTACGTATTCTGCATCATGGTTGTTCTAAGCAAGTGGGTCTCTGAATATGGAAATTTGATTCTTGAAGTAACAGCTGTTAAGTATCATCTATTCACCGGGATGGATGTGTAGTTTCAGATGTCTTTCTAATGTTAAAAATGTTCTGAGAGTTTCTCTCTCTTACCAATACCACTGACCAACTGGAAGAAAAATGTTGGCAACACCGCGTGTGTGATCTTGACAGGGCTAAAACCTCTTTAAATCTTTGAGTGTGCTGAATTCCAGCACAGATTGCGTGTGCATCTGCCTACCTGATTTGTTTTCCAAGCTGCCCTTGTGTTTCAAAGGCCATATTGTTGTGGTGCCATGCAGCTGTCGTCCTCAGACACATTATTTCTCATCATTGCTGTAAATCTTTTTCAAACAGGTCTTCCATCTTTCCATCTTGCACGCAGTTGACACTTAGAAGACGGGGAAAATGGCAGCAATTCCATCAAGCGGTTCCCTTATCGCCACCCACGATTACTACCGAAGTAAGTTTAATAGTTTTTTACATTTTATATATATTACATAGTTATACTTTTTTATTTTATTTCTTTTTAAAATGTTTATTTATGTTGCAGGGCGCATTGGATCTACATCTAGCAACAGTTCCTGTGGCAGTTCGGAGTACACTGGGGAGGTCATTCCACACCCACCAGGTATATCATCTGAAAATCATCTCAACATCCTAAAATCCACATAAAAATATACAAATAGTCAGTCATTATATAGTACATATATTGTATATACAGTCAACTTTCTTCATAAAGGAATAGAAAACTCAATGTCTAATTCCATGACAGGTCTGGCACGACAGGACTCTGGCCACTGGTGGTCCAGTTTCTTCTTTGGGAAGCAGAATCAAATGGGGACACCCAATGGATTTGAATCCCAGCAGAAGTGAGTTTAAGACCAGTTATGTATTTGACTTGACTGAGCTCCTGAGTCCTGGTTTTCATGCATGGTGTTCTTGATTTTGATTGGCAGGGCTGGCACCTACACAGTGACAAATGGTCAGATAACCTGTGTTGCCCAGGAGATTGTGAGGAAGAGACAAATGAGTGAGAGCAGTGACTCCGGAAAGGAGCCTGGATCCCCCCTCCCCTCCTAAACCACCCCGACCCAATTCCACACCCTTCACCCAGGAGTCACCGCAGGCAGAAGCAGGCGACGGAGGCTCCATTTTTAATTTTTTAGTAAAAACTGGCTGCTTTTTATGTCATGCTATATAGTGCTCTTTTTTTTTAATCTATGACCAAATCAAAGTTGTACAACTAAATGGCAAAAAAAAAAAAAAAAAAAATGCTTTCCATTTGACTTGAGTATTTTCGTCACTGTATCACTGGGTGTACTTTGCAATTATATTGTATTTGCGATAAATAAATGACTGATTGCAGCCCAAAGTATGGTATGAGTATGGTGTTTCTATTCCTCCTGCATTCTGCCATTACACAGCATATTATTAAAATGATCATATACAGTTGCATTAGCGTGGATTATGTTGAATCACTATTAGGCTATCAATGCACTCTCATACTGGGATTAGCACCAAACAGTCTCTGTTCACTGACTCTGCTATTCTACAGAGAATTTGCTGCTAATCAACAGCCTGTACGCAAGATGTTTGGAATTAGGCAGGCTTTGGTGCGATTAAAACACGTGTGTTAAGACAGGACACACTAATACAGTTTATATAACACTACACCTGCTGCCATTGGAGGTAGCTATTGTATATGTGGCAACAAGAAACTAAAGCTGGCTCTTCCATCTGGCAGAATTAACTTTTAGAAACCAGTTACACAAAAATAATAGCTACAACATGGTCATCTGCGCAACACAAAAGTGTTAATGGCAAATAAAAGGAAGGTATTTTTGCACACTTCTAATCCCCCCTATATCTGTTGCTAATCAAAGAACTGGCAGATTATTAGTCAAAAATAACTTGGTTGTTTTTAGTAACCATGGCCTACACATATCATTTAAACTAAAGAATTTTGATAAATAGGTCAGTGTATATACAGCCTGCTGTATTAGCTATATGTTCTGTATTACTTCTGAATTATGTTACTAGGATGACCAAATGCTACTTTAGCCTAAAGTGCCTTTAGCCACATTAACCCAGCTTTTGCTAACGTTTGGCAAGGAATGAACAAACATTATTCCAGTAAGATTAATCGTTCGTTCAAAGTTATGTGGGCTTTAATAATATTCTCAACGTAAGCACGACGTTAGCGTTTGTGAAATGATAAAGTGGACTGTTCTTAACGTTCCTGTAACCAAGAAAAAACGTTTTTTAAAACAAGTAGACGTTTTGATAGTTCAGAGAACATATAGAAATAATTCTTAACTTGAACGTTGAAAGTTGCTATTTGGGTCATATGGATTCCATATAGCCTTTCACCTATAATAATATTTCAGTGCCGCACACTTTCCACACTGACAAGAGCTAAAAACAGTCTCAGTCTGTCTCTGGAATCTCCCAGCGATCCGCCCTTCAAGGTTACCCTGTACAAAGGTGAACACGTGCACACAGAAAAGTTTGTGTACAGATATGTTCTTGGAAGTGTTTCAAGCTTGCTTCGCTGTTCCCAGAGTGTTTAGAAACAGGAAGAGGGTTTCCAGTTAGCATGCTTAGCATTCCCAAATGTCATTCTGTTTATTATTTCAGCCTTTTTTTATTATTATTCTAAACATTTCTGTTTATTGCTAACACTGTGTTTATTCTGATAACAGGATATGACGTTGGTCCTCTATTATTTTATACATGTTTGCTTACTACCATTGTTGTTACCTTCATGAATTAACGCTCGTTTCACGTGTGGGCAAAATATCACCACCTAATAGTAGTACTAGACTGACCCAGCCTCAAGAAGCCCTAAACAGAACCAGAGTGTTTGCTTTGTAAATATTACTTCAACACAACATAATAGAACACCACAGCCTACATGGTCAAGATATCCAAATGCAGTCATTTCAGTTTACTTAGCTAATCGGTTAAATCAACTGGAATTTGTGGGCATATTTTTCCCCACCTTTTTATGGGCAGTATTGTTATCTCAAAGGTTCTTTTTTTAACTCTTGTATCTCTAACTTTATTCTGCATTTTTTTAAACTTTTTTTCTGGTTTTCAAACATCTGACATTACTATGGCTATAGCTGCAGTTTTCGTGGAGAACAGGACTCTTGTGGTATTTGTGCCACTCAAATTGAACTAAACTCAGCAGAAACATGTTAAAATGTACTATATATCAATGTATGATTACAGTCTTTTGCAGTAGACTTAAAATAAATGGCACAATACACAATATGCAATGGTATTTCAACACTCACTCACTCACTCAAAGCTGAGTTGAAAACTGAAAAGCAGGTGAATTAGTATATAAGGCCGACAGTCCTTAATATATTTGTCTCTTTTCTTAGCCCTGCCACTGAAATCTGAATTATTGGGTGTCAGATTGCAGAGTACAAGAGGTGTCCAAATTCCATCAGGGAAACCAGTCATCATGCTAATGTGACCTTCCTGAACATCCTGTCATTTTTCCGATTAGACTGACCAGGCAATTCCAGAGTGTTCTAAATTCTATTTCTGCTAACCACGCACCCGCAACATGCACACGTTATGGCGACACTCGTGTTACTGAGTTTAAATGTTTCAGCAGCATGTGTGTGTATGTGACCCATTTCTAACCTATGGATGTCACACAGTCAAATCATTTTTTCTTTTTTTCATGAAGTGAACAACCCTCATTCTGTCTGGTTATATTTAATTAATGATAACTACTCGTGAACTACTTGTGAACAGGCAACACTGTACCAACTAAAACTGCAGTGGAAAGTTTTCAGAGATTGTGAAATGACCTGCATCCACAGGAACTGGCCAGAATCGGATGTTGCGTTTATTTCTCGTTTTTAAGAGCTTGTCTGCAACAGAGAGATTTAAATGGTTCATATTATGAGAAATCAAATCTTCCTTGATTTCATTGTACCATGAAAACATACTATAACTTCCAAAACTCACAAGTCCCTCTCTGTCACCAGTGTTGGGAAAAGTTCATTTTAAATGTGTTACTCCCCCTCAAAAAAGTAACTAATTTAGTTACTTTTTCTGGAAAGTATTGCGTTAGGTTACCTTTGCGTTACTTTGTCTCACCTTGGCTGGTCTTGCGTGTTAATAAAAAAAAACGTTGTTTTTGACAAATGTAAAGGCTCTTTCACACCGCAAGTGAAATGAATAAGCCTTAGGCTGAAAGAAATGCAAATTCATGCCTGTACAGTAGAGAACGCAGCTCATTAAACTGCGCTGCCATTCTGGATTGCAGAAGAACAGGACACAGGAGAAGAAAGTTCAACACTCGTATGTGATGCTTGTCTAAAGTCAGTTTTGCTAATGTAATTTTGACATTGGTTAGTAAAGTGAGATTATTCCTTTTAATTATACAAATGCTTCAATAAAGGTTCTAAAGAGGATCTTTTCTTCGACTGAGAAACCAAAGACTGTTACTGAGTTTTTGAAATGAGCGCATGCATAAGAACAACCCCCCTCCTTCACAGCTCATTTCGAGGGAAAGCCTCCCAAAACTCATGCACGAGTATTGGAACACGAGTGTTTACCACCGGCATTCGCTGTGTCGTGTTCGTGGATTCATTATGTCGGACTCACCGCAGGTAACTCATAATCTGCAGTTGTTTCTCCTGTCTCCTGACAAAAACATTGCATGCGGCGCCTGTAGAGAGTGGAAAGTTACTGGAGCGCGCAGCCGTGCAGGTCTCTCACAAGGAACATCATGTCAGTGATTGACAAGCCAGAGGGCCAATCGTTTATGCGATGATCGCGTAAACGATTGGCTGATGTTTTTAAGGCCCTACCTCGTGCACAGATGATGTATAATAATATTATTGCTTTCAGTGCACCTAATAAATAGTCTTTTATCAGTTAGTAAAGACAGTTTCAAGTAATATTGCAAAAATGTATAAAACAAAACATCCTCTGTAGCACCTTTAAAATGTTTACAAATTTATAAAACTGATAAGAAATCAGGTAAAAACAAGCAGCAACCTCCCCCAGTTTCTCTTGAAGCCAATTTGGAAGTGACTTAAACTGTGATTCATTGACTGGCCGCTAGGGACAGGCTCCAAAAGAGAGCAGAATCTCATTGAGCCCCATGTTAAAATGCCCAACTTTACAGCAGAAAAAAACATGTTTACAGCCTGGATCAAATTGTGGTTTTGGTCTATACAGCTAATTTTGCCCTTCATGACAACTCTAAGGGGGGTGAATTTTTTATAACTCATCCGTTTAAGGGCGTGGTCATTCGAATCAGTGGTTTGCCGCTGTGGTGCGACCTCAGTGAATCCTCATGATTTGCCCCCAGGGGTGAACCATTGAAATTTTGAAACGTTATGACATAATGAAGCTTCGTTTACCGAAATCACGTCACTTTGGCAGTTTGATACGTGCTCCGACCCACTGATTCGAAACAATAGATTTATAAAGGTTTTGAAGCTTCATAAATGCAGTGTTTCAAAAGCATCCAACACTAATTTAAAGTATATTAATTATTGCAGGTTTGCGTAATATTCTGACATTGCATTTGAGTTTTTATTCATTTTGAGGAATTCTGAATCTGTTTTTGTGCAAGTGAAGTAATGCATGCTCACATTTAGTCTAGAAATACAATAACCTTCATGTTTACACAGCGCACACAACGCTGCACCTTACTCCCGATTTCATGGGGACAGGAGAGTCAATACATGGGAAAACAAACTTATAAAGTAAATAAAAGTAAAAAAAGATATTTTGTTGAGAATTTTAAAAGTAATGTATTACTTTACTAGTTACTTGAAGAAGTAATCTGATTACGTAACTTGTAATGTGTTACTCCCAATACTGCTTGTCACAAGTCCATCTGATCCATTCTGAAATTCCCCATCTGGATGGGAAATAAGCATCAAGGTAGTAGAAAAATAATCTTCAGTATGAACTGGTATTGTCTATGTAGATTTGAGGAAAGGCTTGATTAAATTAAATGTGAATAATTCCACATGAAATTAGAAAATAAGCACACAAAAACTTAAAAGTGCATGAATACTGTAAAAAGAGGCAAATCAATGGGTGAAAGGTGTTTAGAAATCAGGAGTGATGCATGAAAATGGATGCTGGCACAGTCCCACTCCTTTGCCTTTGCATGGTACTGTTAACTGATGCCTCCTGCTGGATCTGATGTGCCATAGCTGCTCTCAGTGTTGCTATCAAGCAAGTTCTCCAGGAGATTTTTAAGTTCACTGAAATCTGGTCTTTCACCAGCTGAGTTTCTCCAACACATCAGCATTATGTCATAGATGTGCGATGGGCACTTATTGGGCACAGGCATTCTGTATCCTGACGAGATTAGATTGTATACCTCTTGATTTGAGAAAGCTGTAAAAATATACACAGAAAAAAAGATGTTACTCTAACCTTGCTCAGATTTGCATGAACAAGAAGATACATAAGTGGTATACATACCTGGATATGGGATTCCACCATATGTGAACATTTCATATAGGAGGACTCCAAATGACCAAACATCAGATTTGTTGGAGAACCTTCCATGGCTGATGGCTTCAGGAGCACACCATTTATATGGTATCTTTTGATCTACAGATGAGTAAATTGGCTCCTGTAAAACAAAAGCCCCGTGTATATTAAAAGCACATTTTAAGAATAAATATCAGATGTTTTTGATTAACTAGAAGGTAGTTCTCACCTTGATGATTCGAGCTAGGCCAAAGTCGGCTACTTTACAGATGTAGTTGGGTCCCACTAGAACATTTCGGGCTGCCAGGTCTCTGTGGATACTGTTCTGCTCCTCAAGGTATGCCATCCCATCAGCCACCTGGCTCGCCATTTCTGTTAGTGCGGGAGCTTCCAGTTCCTGCCCCTCCTCACCTATGAAGGGAAAATTAAAGGAATCGTCGTGTCTGTCTGCTTCAGGAATTTGGACAAGACTCACTCTCAGGAAAGGTGTGTATATATTAGTGTGCAGTGTTGGGGGAAGTTTACTCTTGAAAAATAATTACAATATTGCGTTACTCCCTAAAAATGTAACTAATTGCATTACTTGGTTTTTATTTAAAGTAATACTTTACTTTACTAGTAATACATTACTTTTGCATTACTTTACCTCACCTGGACTGGACTGCCTGTTTGTTTGTTTGTTTTAATAACAAAAAAAAATTATATTTTCAAATGTAAAGGCGCTTTTACGCCAAAAGTGATATGAATAAGCCTCACCCAGGTGAAAAAAAATGTACATTTCTATAATAAACTTAAAGTGCTCTATTTTCGTGCACTAATTTTGAATTTAATATTCTAAAAATTCAACTGTGCTATTTTGAGACAGCATGAAATATGAACTAAAATGTGCTTTTAATGTATTATCTGTATTTAAAAAATTTATTTAGATACTACTTATAGTACATTGGAACCCATAGTGTACTAAAAGTGGTAGCTAAATATATTTTAATACTTTATTTTAAATACAGAGATAGTATATTAAAAGCACATTTTAGTTCATATTTCATGCGGTCTCAAAATAGCACAGTTGAGTACATTCACATGTTCTTAAGAAGTACTAAAGAAGAATTTTTAGTATATTAAGTACAAAATTAGTGTGCGGAAATAGAGCACTTTCAGTATATAAGTGTACTTTTTTTTCACCTTGGCAGACTGAAATGCAAATGCAAATTCACGCCTGTACAGTAGAGGGCACAGCTCAACTCATTTTACATCACAGGAGGAGAAGAAAGTTTAACACTTCAGCAATAAAAACAAAAAATGAAACACAAATTTGATGTTTAACTAAAGCAATTTTTACTTATTAGTATGGTTGAGTTGGATCATCGGAGCAAAGACATTGGTTAATAAAGTGAGATTAAATAAAGTATATTTGTGTAATTGAACATATTTGAATATTGCAGGTTTGCGTAAATATTCTGACTTTGACAGTTTTTAATAATTGAGGAATACGGAATCTGTTTTTGTGCAAGTGAGATGAGTAAATGCATGTTCACATTTAGTGTACAACTACAATAACCATCTTGTTTACACAGTACACAACGCAGGAGAGCTACCAGTCAAAACATAGGGGGAAAAGAAAGTAACAAGATATTTTCTAAATTTTAAAATAATGTGTTACTTTACTAGTTACTTGAAAATGCGTTACACCCCCCTCTCCAACACTGCGTGTGTGTGATCATTTTAAGTCGCAATAAGCCGTTTGTGAAGAAATGAGATTGACCCTTTTCACATTTACAATTTTTGTATTTCCGTTTGCTCTAAAAGCAAAAGAAAAAATCTGTGATAGCATTTCCACAACTTTCCAAAAGAGGGAAAAAACAGAGGGATTGATTTCAGCAGTCAGAAGAGAAAGATGTCAAATTTGCCATCAATCCCTAAGCTGTTGCATATAATTCCATTATAAGCAAAAACAATCTGTAATTTTTCATTAAACATGATCTCAGCTTTAAAATCATTTACTTTTATTATAACAATAATTAAATTGAGAGTGAAAGAGATTTTGACCTCGGAGGAAATTGAGCAGGTTGCCTTTTTCCATAAGCTCAGTTATGATGTAGAAAGGGGTGGAGCTTGTGCAGACGGCAAAGAGTGTGATGAGATGTCTGTGCCGGAGCTTTTTTAATATTTGAGTCTCCATCAGGAACTCCCTGTGGCTGAGAGACTCTAGAGGAGAAGGAGAAACAGTAGAGCACATCAGATGATAAACATCAGTAGTGGATGATAGTATTTAATAATACATCTGTCAAAATATGGAATTTTCTCCTTCAGAGGAAATTGTTTTACTTGACAGACAGACATAAGCCATAAGTTTTAGAATTGTTCTTCGTGAGTTCTAGGTGTGCTGCTAACTCTACTGGCAACTTTATGAGGGCAGTAGCCTGTTATCTCATTCCTCCAGTTCTCACAGTCATAGAACAAGAAACACTGCATTTCTCGCATTCACACAGTACCAGGAACAGAAAACATCAACTTAAATAGGCAAAGAGGAAGCAGTCCATTCCAGTTAAAATATCCACAAGGTGTATTCCCTCATTTAGCTTTAAAATGTGTTACTTTTTTATTTACTCTACATGCCCTACCATTGCTTTTGAGGATTTTGATGGCAACATTGACCATTCCTTTCCATTTTCCACGGTAAACATCAGCAAAGTATCCTTTACCGAGCTCCTCTTCCAGAGTAAACTCTTCCTTAGGTAACTCCCAATCATCTACTGTTTCATGGGAAAGATCCTGTGGTTTTGGTACTGGCTGTTAGCAAAACAGAGAGAAACGAGAAGCTGTTAGCAAAACAATGAGGAGAAGTACACAGTAATACAAACAAATGCGTTTTGTTACATTTACATATTGTATATTCAGTGTGTGGTTATCTAAAATCAATCTCATATACAGGAATCACTGTATACAGTATATAGGCAGGACATATGTGAAGTATCAGGTGTTGGAAACTCAAGGAGACTTGAAGGGTTAGTTCACCCAAAAATGAAAATTCTGTCATTTATTACTTACCCTCATGCCGTTCCACACCCGTAAGACCTTTGTTTATCTTCGGAACGCAAATTAAGATATTTTAGTTGAAATCCGATAGCTCCATGAGGCCTCCATAGGGAGCAATGGACACTTCCTCTCTCAAGATCCATAAAGATACTAAAAACATATTTAAATCGGTTCATGTGAGTACAGTGGTTCAATATTAATATTATAAAGCGACGAGAATATTTTTGGAGAGCCAAAAAACAAAAAAACAAAATAATGACTTATTTAGTGATGGCTGATTTCAAAACAATGCTTCAGGAAGCTTCGGAGCATAAATGACTCAGTGTGTCGAATCATGATTCAGATTGCGTGTCAAACTGCCAACGGCTGAAATCACCTGACTTTGGCGCTCCGAACAGCAGATTCGACACACTGATTCATCTGTGCTCCGATGCTTCCTGAAGCATTGTTTTGAAATCGGCCATCACTAAATAAGTCGTTATTTTGTTATTTTTGGCACTCCAAAAATATTCTTGTCACTTTATAATATTAATATTGAACCACTGTACTCACATGAACAGATTTAAATATGTTTTTAGTACCTTTATGGATCTTGAGAGAGGAAGTGTCATTGCTCCCTATGGAGGCCTCACGGAGCCATCGTATTTCAACTAAAATATCTTAATTTGTGTTCTGAAGATTAATGAAGGTCTTACAAGTGTGGAACGGCATGAGGGTTAGTAATAAATGACAGAAATTTCATTTTTGGGTGTACTAACCCTTTGAGTGTATCTTTAGCAGGATTCTTTATTAAGAACTTGCTGTTTGGTCACTGCAGTCATCAAGTCCCGCTTAAGGCCCTGTTTCCACCTGGCATTACATTTTGGTCGATCAGAGCACAAGTGGTTGACCCTAAATAGGTATAAACGGGGTGTAAAACGTTTTGAGCTTGTCCACTTTCGACCACTTCCAGAGATAGTCGAAAACGCATTCGACCGGATTGCTTTCGTAGTGGAAATGCTCATATGGTCCAATGTGTTCGAACAGCCACTAAAGACCACCTACTTTCCTACCACTGACCTAACACAAACATTATGGGAAGTACATTTTGATTTAAACTTTGTTGGCTGAAGACCCAAATTTGGTTTGAAGACAAAAAACATACCAAGCATAATGTTCTCTCACCATTCTAACACACACTCACAGGGCCTTGGGGGCAGTGCTTGGAGAAAAAGACAAAGCACCTGGGAGACGACCTTAATAGGTTGTTTGCAATCACGTGGTTCTGGTGAGGCGCGAAATTCCGTTGGAGGGCAAGCAGTGAAAATTGGAATGGAAGAGATGGGGAAAAGTCCTTTCTTTGCTGGTTTAGAAAGGTATAAACAGAAAATCACAACATATGTTGGACGCGATCCTTATGCTATGAAAAGGAGCGACTTTTCCGCTGAATTAAAAGACTTTCCTGCCATCGAGGAGACAGATATAGAGGATGTGAAGCTGCCGTCACGCCGCGTTCAGTTCTAGTCTGGGTTTGTTTATAAATATAAATATAAATATCTATATCTAAATATAGATATAAATATCGCGCTGCCTTTCTACTAGTGAAGTTAGAGCAGTATTTGATTTTCTGTCGTGATTGTGAAAAATGTCGCCATTGTAGGTAATTTATGCTGAATCGAGAATTGTAATAGGAACTCACGATATCGTTCAAAAAAAAAAAAAAAAAGGACGATAATACAATTTTCGCCTTAAAAAGGTGAGGGAAGACGACTAGCAAAGGTAATAATGTCACTAAATAAACCCACTGCCTTTCACTCAAAATAATCACATACTTTGCTGAGTTTTGTATTTGTTTTTTGTGTAATAATTAACATTATGTTTTAGAGTATGATCACTCGGCTTGTGAATGCTTATAACTTGCACACAGCCACTTCAAAACTGTTCACGAGCTTCTATGGGTTTGATTTTGGTTGTCATTGGTTGAAATAAATATAAAAATACAGCGTGTCTGTGTCCTGAACGTGACCCGATTCTCCTCCGTGGTCATATGGGAAAATGAATATTTACAAAAACAACATTAAAACTAGTTACATTTACACGCTTCCAACAAATAAATAGATCGACTTCTGTCAGCTTGTTGAACACATTTATTTTATTTGGACATTTTCTACCATACGATGGCTGATCGAAGCAGCAGCGCGTGACACTGTTTTCATGGTAACCAGATCAACATTGTGAACAGAATACTACAAAACTGAAGTGAAAATACCAAATTATAATGAAATTGGATACAATCTTCTCCTCCCTGCAAACGATAGCATGAATGTAAATATTTAACAAAGTCAAAAAGGTAAGCAAGTATCCATATTCATTTACGTTAAGTATCAGCAGACGCAAAACGCTATAAAAGGCGACAACTTTTAAAATTAAAAAAACGAAATAATTTATAAAAAACGGTTTAAGTTATGTAAACGATATAAACACCGTCTGGGTTCTCGATTTTATCGATATGAGCAACCATAAATGACGCAAAACATGCGAATTTTGAGTTTTTGATAGGATTCCTATATAGAAACATCACTCCCTGCCCTCCAGACTCATTCGCGCTGCTGCTGTGACGTCATGTGCAAACAACCTATTAAAGCATGCAAATTAAGTATTCGGATATAGGAACCCACCCCAGACTCTAGAGTTTCACCAATCCTAATCCAATCAGCATAACTATTCCAAGAATGGGACAGGGGCACCAAGAGCCATTGAAGACAAAAGGTGAGAGTCTTAGTAATCTGGCTCATTTGACTTACAATATAGAAAACAGGAACTGGCAGAAACCTCTTGCTACAAACTCTGCTTAAGAAAATCCTTTGTGTGGTGATATTATCTTTACCTTAAAGGGTTAGTTCACCAAAAATGAAGTTTCTGTCATTAATTACCCTCAAGTCGTTCCAAACTCGTAAGACCTTCATTCATCTTCAGAACACAAATTAAGACATTTTTGATAAAATCTGAGAGCTTCCTGACCTCCCTATACACAGCAACGTCATAACCACATTCAAGGTCCAGAAAGGTAGTGAAGACACCGTTAAAATAGTCAACGTGACTGCAGCGGATCAACCTTAATGCTATGAATCACAGGACTACTTTTTGTGCATCAAAACAAAACTAATGAAAAAACTAATTCAACAAAAAAGTATCATATCAAAGATGTTTTTTGTGTGTGTGTTAGTTCTGTTACTATCTTAGTTCCTCTTAAATAGCACATTTCATGAATCTGATGCTTGTTTCATATAGATGCCAAAGAGAGCTAGGACAGCCGTGGATATCAAGGCTTTCAATGAATGGCCTAAATGTCCTCACAAAAACCTATCAACGACTTCAGAAGATTTGGAATTTACTGCTCTAGTTGTGCGGCTCACTTTTATAATACTTTTTTTTTGTCATTTTGAAACTTCAGGTGCCACAGCCAAAAGTGTAGCCAGATATTATTCAAAAATTCACCTTTTGGAGAATACTGAAGGAATAAAGTCATACAGATTTGAAATGGCAGGTTAATAATAACAGAATTGTTACATGAATGACTTTCTGCATTTTACTTTTCTTTTTTGTTTCTTTCTCTCACCCGTGTGCAGGGTCGTGTGAGACGGGTACCAGACCTCAGGGAATTCCTCCTGTAGTGCTCCACCAGATTCTCCAGGCTCTGAAACATTTGACTCTGCTCCAGATAGAAACTTCCATTCTGATTCTGATGGACCTTAATGTGTTTCACTTCCCTGTCACTGTTTACCACTGGCAGAATGACACAGAGAGAAAGGATTCAGATAGGTGAGGAGCAACGATTAGATATTTTCTGGCATGAATATTTTAAAAGAAAACAGAGAGAAATGCTTGCACTTTCAGCAAGTTTATATATGACTGGACTGACTACATTTCTTAGATTAATTTACTACTATGTCATTAGTTATGCCCTGTTACTTGTAAAGACTAATAGCATAGGCAGAACCTGATGTAAAATGCAGTTTGAGTTTTAAATCAAGTTCAACACACACAACAATCACTCTGACGTACCTGATAATACACACCCTATGTGATCCTTTTCACTGTGGCGCAACAGGAAAGCACCTACTCCATTCTCGGGAGCCATAAGCAAATTCTGGGTCTCAAAACGGTTCAGTGTCCCAAAATACCAACTAAAGAAGAACACAATGTTTCAAATCACATGCATATGAACCAGAGTTTGGACTGCATTTGTCTTGGATGCATAGCCTAATAAATGCGACAATAATAATTTGACTATTTGCAGTCTGTTTCGATTTTCCGCCATGGAAAAAAAGAAAACAAAGACTTTTTTAATCTCACAATTTTTTCTTGTAGACCCTAATTGCGATTTTTTTTTATTTTTTTTTAATTCTGAGTTTTTTCCCTCAGAACTGCACGTTTATATCTCACAAGTCAGACTTTAAAACTCGCAAATTCCAGTTTTTGTCTCAGTTCTGAGAACAAAAGTCAATTGTGAGCAATTATGACCTTTTTTCTCGCAATTCCGAGTTTATAACTCGCAAATCTGACTCCCCCACCCCACCCCCACAATTCCGAGTTTAGATATAAACTGCAATATATAAAGTCGGAATTTCGAGAAATAAAGTCGGAATTGCGACGCATTAACTCAGAACCAGAACTGTGAGATAAAAAGTTGCAATTACCTTTTTCATTTTTGATATTCCTTGGCGGAAACAAACTTTCATAGTTTCCTCTCAACAGTGTGAGAAAAAGAGTAGGAATAGGAGTTGAGCTCGAACTGAGTGATTACAGAACAAGCTGTTGCTTCCGTTCCTCTCTACGTTAGGCTACTAACGTTACTCCAGACCGGAGTTTCGAGCTAGTGTGAGTGGCTTAATTTTCAGTGGCTTTTTCGTTGGAAATAAGAGTTACTCAATATTTACAAATTAATAATTTATGTAGGCTTTCATGTAGCTACATATATATTATATGACTAGGCAACATATGTGATTTTTTTTCGCTGTAATAATGATAATAATTAATATTATTTATTAATTTATAATATTATTATTATTAGGCCTACTTCTTTGATATTGTCATTCTTGACCAATGAAGCTTTCACAGTTCTCTGGTCCTGTCCGCGCTCAGAGTTCTTGACTCACGCTTTTCTGTACTATAGAAAATATTGTAGTCTACTTACGGTTGCTCTTTCACAGTTTGCCTTCTCGCCAGGAAATTCTGAGGAACGACGCCCTTTGCTGTCACCGATCCGTTTCTGTCCAGTTTAACGGCTGTCCACCAGTCACCCTCGCGCTTGCAGATTCGGAACTGCTCTCCCTCCTGGAAGGACAGCTCCTCGTCCGCGCGAGCCTGGAAGGGCCACAGCGCAGTGTATATCTCACCTTCGGGCTCAGACGCGGATGAACTTGGCGGAATTTGTGTCTGAAGTTTGGTGGTGTTTGCATTTTTTTCAGCTTCAGTCTTAGACGACGTGAAAAGTCTCGCACAAAACGCCCCCAAACCTGGGCACGAACAGCACCCGTTCTTGTACATTTCATTTGAATATGAATCTATGACTGCAAAAGGTTCCGGAATGATGAGACGTGGAAGCTGAGTCCTCCACCGTCAAGTGTCTAAACTCGAGTGAGAGAGCTGGGAGGAGCACAGACAGTTTGTGTCTCACAACAAAAGCCGCCAACCTGGACAGCATGACAGCGCTTGTACTCAAGAATGCTGAGAGTTTTGAGACACGACCAGACAGGTACGAAACTCCTCACAGAGCTACACAGCAAACGATTCAAATCCAGTGCTGTGCTCTGCAGGCTACATTTCCTACATTAAGCAAAATGTTCTTTGAACATTGGCTTAAACAACAGACTAAGCCACGAAAAAGACATTTATTAAGGTATATTGATTTTGTTTCAAAAGCCAAAATGACATTGACTGTAATCATACAATACACCTGCTTATTTATGCCACTGACTTTGTTACATCTCTACTGATTCCTCTAAAAGCTCAATTTAGGACAAGAAAATAGTGATCATGCCATTGAAAGAAAGGCAGACTACAGTGATTTCAGTTCACAGATTTTATTCAGACAGCTCTGGAGAAAAGAGCAACTCAGGTTGCAGGTGCTTTCTCTGACCACACAGCGATGACACCACACCGAAAATTTTAAAATGTCTTAGAATGAGTCTTTCGGAAAAGTGATATGTAAAAGGCAGGAAAATCACCCACCTGTGCTTTTAAATTTTTTTTCTTCTTTTTTTTTTTTCTTTTCTTTTTTTTTTACATTAAACAAACAGAAATGAATTTTACCTGCCATATTGTCCATCTTTTAGGCGCTTCACATATATTTATATATATATTTATGTTTATCAACACTTTTCTAAAGAATTCAAATATTCAGCCACATGTACTGGATTCACTTTTAAATCACAATAAATATATATAAAAAAACAAACTAAACACATACGTAGCAAATCCAATATAATTGGGTTGATATTGGAGAGAGGGAGGACTCGTCAGCCAAGACGTACAGACCTGGTTAAAAAAGAAACACAGATGCAAAGGGTTCCTGAGGTTTGCATGTTCCCCGTACATAAGAACAGTGTAAGGGGAATGGCTTTCCGACTCACTGAGAGGCTTCTGACTGAGGTCAAAGAGCACAGGTCAGTTGGTTTATGAGCTGGGTGGATCTACCCCGTCCCAAACATGATGCCCCTATTCTATATTCCCAATAAAACATTTAAAAAATGACATGACATCAAGAGTTTTGTCTTTTGCTTTTTCTCTAGAACAAGCATAAATCACTAAGGGAACTACTGTAAGGGGGCATTTTACTCCCACATTTGTGGAGAAGAATGTTAGTGGTGCCCTTTGAGCTGATGATAAGTCCCTCCTCTCTCTCTCGTCCTCGGCATCTACCATCAGTAGTGACAACCACGTCTAAAGGCCCTTACACAGATGTTTTGCACTGGATGTCTGACAAAGGAAGAAACTAAAGCATAGCTAGTAACTCAATAATCATACTTCATTTTCTTAAAAAAAATTTTTTTTTTTTGCATGGATCATAGCAATAACTTATGAGAAAATAAATATACTGAAATTTACGCACAAAAGTGTGCAAAGGCCTTTACTGTGGTTTAAGTTCAGCATGTCCTTCAGTGTTCCCCTCCATTCTGATTTGATTTAAAGTAAAAAGCACATTGTGGGGTCACGACAGGACAAGAGGTGGGGCTTTACTAGGACAAACAAAACCAACAACAACAAAAATAAAAGCAACAACAGAAAAGAAAAAAAATCTTAAATTCTGTACATGTAAACATCACACACTTCCACTGAGTCAAAAAACCAGAAAGAAATCATACAAAGCTTCACATTGGTACAAAGAGAAACTGAGCTTCAGTTTCTAGTAAGTACAGGAGTAAAAACAAATAAAATACCATAATCATAATAATATTACAAAGCACCACAAAATTAAAATATATCACAGGCAATGGTTGTTACCACATTTGATTTGATTTTAGCTGCACAGTTTAAAAAAATAAAAACTTGTAGCTTTTCTTTTCTTTCACGTGTCTTGTGTTCACCAACCTCAGATGTCCAGAGAGCTTCCAAAAACATCAATTATGAACAAAAAAGGTACAAAACAAGGAAAAAAATCATAATAATTGGGCAAACAAAGATCAATAGCCTGATACAACTTTTGGACTCTCAATTCACATATATTTTTATGTTGTCACCATATTAATTAGAATAAGCCCAAAAACATCTCTTCTGCTCACATTTTTCTGCGTGGAGTAAAGGGAACAGATAATTACAATGCAGAGCAAATAAACACAGAACATTATGGCTTGAGAATGATCAGCTGCATTTCAGAATTTAGGATCATATAGGTGGTTTTAAGGCTCCATCACATAAGCATTTGACCCATTTTTGTGTATACATTTTCCTTTGCGGATTGTAAAGTGCTACCAATTTTATAATTCATAAAGTGTAACATCTGAATATAAATTAACGTTCCTGCACATATTTAATCTGTTCATCAATGAATCTATTTGAAAGAGTAACAAGTAAGAGGTAATAAACAGGCCTTCAGCCACGTATCAAAACTAAGTTGTTGGATGCAACTTAGATCTTTTTTCTCTTCAAAATTTGTGATTTGGATGTCATATTCAGTCACGTCGAGACCAATTTGAGATGCGTGTTTTACATTTGGAATGTTGAGACTCGCAACACCGATTCCCTTCAGACTGCCAGTGTCGTGCAACCTTTTGTAAAGTAACAAAAAGATACTTATGGAATAAAAAAGTAATACAAAACAACAAATAAAGCAAAAAATGGAACGTTAAGACAGATAATTAAAAATGTGTTTGCAGCTAAATAGAGGACAATGCTCTTGTTCCACATAATCATGTTGCAGAGTGAGGACACGGTTCAAGCTATGGCTACGAGACTTGAAACTTGAAGGCCCTGTATTGTCACCACTCTACTAAAGGCTAGAGAGTCAGAGTGAGATCTCACACACCGCTATGCTGTTTTACGAGGGATCAAGTCACAATTGTTCAGGATTGTCTTTTGCTTTTTTTTAATACAGTTTTTTTAACGATGGCATTTGTGAACACGAGAAAATGCAGGCAGGAGGAAGAGCGAGGCTGGTGTCAGAGAGGAATCGCATCGTCAATGTTCTACGTACCACTTGGTTCCTGTGGATGATGCTACCTTAGTCCACCAATCACTGCCTCTCAAGCTCTCGGCTGTTGTTGACAGAAAGGAAATGATGTCATCATCGTTTCCCTTCTGCTGATATTAGGTCCTTTCTCTCAAACTCACTGTGCATATACAGTATGTGTGCCAATAGGATGTCCCTCTGTTTTGATTGGTCCCCGTGAAGATGAAAGTGTCTCAAGTCATGAGGTTAGAAAAAAAGAGCAGCATTCACAACTTAACAGAATGTGTTTGCAACGCAGTGCAGCGTGGGAAATGCAGTCTTTGTCCCTTTCTTTTTTACCTAATTAAGTCCATTAACGGCCCTCCTGTCTGGGAGGGTTGATGTCGCCCGTGTGTTCCTGTGAGACATTTTCCTACAGTGCATTAATGTGCTGAGGATGGAGGTTTGCCAAGGCAACCGAGCGTGTAGGAAAGGGTTTGAAGCGTTCCACTCATCACAGCTTCATTTGCATAAAGTCCAACATTCCCAGCCAATAGAATTTCAGCATCTTCTTTTTTTTGCGCTCACCAATCATGGTTTCTTTTAGTAGACTTTTATGTGTGCATGTGTAAGCTGGGATGAAAATTCTTATATATGAGAGGAATATATATATATGTACAAAGGACATCTGTTAAAGTGATTATGATTGAAAATGATACATTTTCAGACACTGACACACTATAACGATTATCATCTACATTGCACCTTCTCCCCAAACCTCATTAGCATTGAACGGATAAAAGAGATTTTTATAAAAACCCTTTTCTCTTGAATCTGTTCTGTATCTAAAATGGCTAAATCTGGAGCAAAGCTGCTGCATGGATATGTTTATGGTAACAAAAGAATTTAAAGGTTTAGTTCACTCAAAAATGAAATTTCTGTCATTAATTATTCACCCTCATGTCATTCCACACCTTTAAGACCTTCGTTCATCTTCAGAACACAAATGAAGATATTTTTGATGAAATCCGAGAGTTTTTTTTTTTAATCTCCCATAGAAAGCAACGAAACTACCACATTCAAGGTCCAGAAAAGTAGTAAAGACATTTTTAACAGTCAACGTGACTACAGTGGTTCAACCTTAATGTCATGAGAGTGACGAAAATATTTTTTGTGCGCAAAAACAAAACAAAAATAATGACTATATTCAACAAATTTCTCTCTACCCTGTCATTCTCCTATGCAGTTTACGTTGAAGACACATTGCAGAGATTCCGTGTCCTAAGTCAGAACGCCGACTCTGTTTTGGCCGGCTTTGTGTCAGCATCACATTCATGTGTCGTGGTGCTCATGTGAACAACATTAGCCAATAACGAGGCGGCGTTCGGACGTAAACACGGAAGCGCTGCACTGCATCAACTGTGTAGGAGACTGACAGGGTAGAGAAGAAATTGTTGAATAAAGTCAATATTTTTGTTTTGTTTCTGCACAAAATCATTTTCGTCGCTTCATAACAATAAGGTTCAGCCACTGTAGTCACGTTTACTATTTTAACAATGTCTTTACTACTTCTCTGCACCTTGAATGTGGTAAATTCATTGCTTTCTATGGGAGATAAAACTCAATATCTTAATTTAAGGTCTTGCGGATTTGGAACAACATAAGGGTGAGTAATTAATGACAGAAAATTCATTTTTGGGTGAACTAACCCTTTAAACATCTGAGGAACTTTTCAAATTCAGTCAAAACAAGATGCCATTGACAAACATGAATCTAATATGATAGTAATATTTTGTGCCATAGTGTAAACTTTATGCAGGAGTTGACATCATTGTGTGTTTGTTTTGGGCATCACTCCTAAACGTACTGCTTTTTTGTCTCAAAAGATGAAAGGTCTGGACTCTCTGTGGTGGACTGATAGATCTCCCTGTGTTGTGCTCTATGCAAGACAATGAGTACAGACACCTCTCTGTATTCTCTGATCATCATAAAACAATTTTTATAAAGTCATCTCAGCCCTATGAAAAGGATTAGGCCCTGATGGACTCAAAAGTAAGGAAATGTGATAAAGACACTATGATGGACATAAAGCTGTCATGAGCAATGTGTGATAGTTAGGTATACAGGAAGAGCATAGGCGGAGTTTGAGGAGTGCAAGGGGAAATCAAGTGTCTAGAGCCAAAACTGTTTAATCTTTGCGCAGTTAAATCTAAAAAATAAAATGAATGATCTTTTTATTATTGAAATAGTTTTGGGCAAAATTAGTGTATCCTTATTCTCGGTCGTAAACATTGTCAAACTGTTTACAATCTACTTCAAGTGCATTAAACATTAATTCCAGTGACTGCAATTCCTGTGTAAGTACATTTAGTCCCTCATGTGCATTAACAAGTCTGTGTAAAGCACCTTACATAGTATATAAGCCCAAAAATAATACTTGCCCTTTGCCGAATGCAAGTAAAATCTTTATTTAATATTTCCCACCTCTGTAACTATTAAACTATTAATACTAATTAAGCCACCAAAAGTGTTTTCATGAGAGGTAGCATTTCATATAGAAAATACAGGTTCATGGCCAATGAACCTGACACAATTATGGCTGGTAAATGTTATCAATTTTAGACCCTGTACGTGCGCTTCAGATACAGCTTCTTCTGACCCCTCCATTTTTCTCCCCCCAAGCGAAGTGAAACTCCGCCTATGGGCTTTAGGTGTATGTGTATGTAAGTGCACATAGCTACATGTATCTTTCCTGTCATAGTATGTATTTTGTGTATGTGTGTTTATGAGAGAGAGACGGGCAGCACCAGCCTGTGTGCAGTTCTCAGTTCTGCTGCAGTATGAGGTTCTCGAGCTCATCAGCAGAGCGGAGCAGGAAGGCCGCAGACTCCCGATAACCCGCAATCAGTTGCCGTACAGCCGTAACCTCGGGCGGGCTGAGCTGGGCAGATGCCCCTCCGCCCCCTCCACCCTGACCATGGCTGTTTGAACTGGAGGAGGAAGTGCTGTTGGATGCCAAAGATTTCATACTGAGATCAGTAGGACCTAAAAGAAAAAGAAAGACATTTATTAAAATCAATATGAAGAGTTCAGATGCAAAAGCCGCTAAACACCACCTCCGTCAAGAATGAGATAATGATATTGAGCGAATAAATCTGATAAATCCCAGCGTCAGCCCATTCAGAAATACTGGTTTGTTGGCAGAAACCGCAAAACGCCACTTCCCTTTGTCAGCACAGTCCACAGAAGAACCAATCGGAAGGTGCAAATCGAATCACATGATATCAAGATGAATGATGGTGTGCATATGAGCCAGCTTTCAATTGCTGAGTGGCAAATTTCTTTCATGTTTTGTCCAGTGTTACAGTGGCAATGACAGGATTTACTACTACAACAGTGTTGTTGTTGTTTTTTTTCTGCTGTAAAACTGACAGAAACTGACATTTTACTTTGTCTTGTTATTCAAAGAGGTGGACTTAAAAAAAGTACCAATGAATTGACTAAGGGGACATTTTTTTATAGTTTTTTTTCAACTGCTTACACACAAAACCCTTACTTGTTACACAATTTCTGAAACCTGACACTCAAACACCAGAACCACACACCAAATCTGCAGAACCATACACTAATTCTTGGCCTTCAACTCAGTTTTCAATTTCATAAAAAACTTTTTGCAAAACACAACACAATTCTCTATGTAACACACAAAACTCTAACAAGAAGTATCTTGATTTCCTTTTTCAAACACAACCATTGTTTCTGTCCAACCACATAGTTGCTTTATTTCTTTTCTTCCGTACTGTTGTAATACTGTATTCACAACCACAAATGCTTACTGTAAAAAAGAAAAAGGTTTGGTTTTAATCTTGCTTTTGTGTTTACCGTGAATTTTTCAACATCTCTCTGCCAATTACTTTCAATCTTGTAGAGAAATGTACATAGGAGCTCATGAAAGAAGAGCTTTAGGTTTTGAATAACTGTGTGTATGATATATCCCAAAATAGAATATTATGGCAAAGGTGTTCAAAGGTGCAACGAAAGACAAATGTTTGCTTTTGAGATGTGATATTTTGAATGCAGTGCTTCATTTTGCAAGAGATGTGAGGCATTTTGCATTTTGTGTGTGCAATTCTTGGATTTGTGTGTAAAGTTTTGAAAAAAAGAGGCAAAGTATTGAAAATGTGTGTAAGCAGTTGAAAAATATATAATATAGCGTTTAATATAAATATGAAAAAAGAGAGTGTGCATTCTAAAAAATGTGCTTTTTGCTATGTTTATTAAAGGGTCAGTTCACCCAAAAATGAAATTTCTGTCATTAATTACTCACCCTCATGTTGTTCCACACCCATAAGACCTTTGTCCATTTTTGGAACACAAATTAAGATATTTTTCATAAAATCCGATGGCTCAGTGAGGCCTGCATTGCCAGCAAGATCATTTCCTGTTTCAATGCCCAGAAAGCTACTAAAGACATATTTAAAACAGTTCATGTGACTACAGTGGTCCAACATTAATGTTATGAAGCAACAAGAATACTTTTTGTGTGCCAGAAAAACAAAATAACAACTTTATTGAACAATATCTAGTGATGGGCGATTTCAAAACACTGCTTCATGAAGCTTCAAAGCTTTCCATTATTGTTTTTCATCATTGTCTACTCGTATTATCTCTTCCTTGATATTTGTACATTGTAAAGCGTCCTTAAGCCCTATAAAGGCGCTATATAAATAAAACTTTTTTTAATAAAACAATTATTATTATTATTAATTACGAATCTTTTGTTTCGAATCAGTGGTTCGGAGCATGTATCAAACTGCCAAAGTAACATGATTTCAGTAAACGCGGCTTCGTTACGTCATAAGCGTTTCGAAATTTCAATGTTTCACCACTGGGGGGTGCGGCTTTGGCAGTTTGATACGCGCTCCGAACCACTGATTCAAAACAAAAGATTTGTAAAGCTTCGAAGCTTCATGAAGCAGTGTTTTGAGATCACCCATCACTAGATATTGTTGAATAAAGTCATTATTTTGTTTTTTTGGCATACAAAAATTATTCTCGTCCTTTCATAACGTTAAGGTTGGACCACTGTAGTCACATGAACTGTTTTAAATACGTCTTTAGTAGCTTTCTGGGCATTAAAAGTGTTAATTGTCTTGCTGGCTATGGAGGCCTCACTGAGCCATTGGATTTCATCAAAAATATCTTAATTTGTGCTCCGAAGATGAACAAAGGTCTTATGGGTGTGGAACAACATGAGGGTGAGTAATTAATGACAGAAATTTCATTTTTGGGTGAACTAACCATTTAAGTCATAATGGGAAGACAGCTTCTTGTTTGATTATAGACATTTTGGCCTTGGCACATAACTCAATTGGGAGAGAGTGGTGATTGCATCGATTAGAATATAAATATGAACAAATTAAAATGAATTATTTTTTATCTTAGTAAACATTGTTTTAAATAAATAGTAAACCATGAAGAACTAAAAAAAAAACTTTAAGAAATATTTCTGCATTTCACTGACCATTGGTTTGTGTTGTGCCATTGTTTTGGAGGTTGTTGCCAATGGTACCATATCCACGGAAACTGTAATTAAGTCCACCATTGGTGTAGAGTTGGTCCTGGGAGTAGGCGGTGGCGGCCAGAGAGAAGCCTGAGTTAACCAGGGCAGCCGGATCTCTGGAGTTTGGCTTGTCAGCTGTAACCGACTCATCCTGAACAGGAGTGCATGGAAAGGAAAAATGTGATAAGGCAAAGAAAGACCAACAAGAGATTGGTCTCACCAAGTAATCTAAAAACCAATCAACATTCTGGAATGAATTTAATTTGATTAAAGATCTAGCGATCAATGCACACATGCACTCACATGGGCCTGATAGATGTCAAGACGCATCCTCTTAGCAGCATTACGTGTTTCACTCTCACACGCTGCTGCAAGGATGTTCTCAGCCATGGCGGAGGTGAGGTGAGGGGGTGTGGGCCGTGTCTGACATCATCGGACAAGGCAGAAAAAGATAAATGTTATCATTTTATGCACTGCTGACAATGTTCTAGTCTTAGAGGATGGTGTTTTTAACCCATATTTTATGTGAACTGCTACCAGCTGCTGTAGTTATGAAAAACAAATTCTGTATAATTTTTAGCTTTTCTCTGGAACTGAATGCATTCAAATAGTATTCTGTTGAAAGCAATACCAAGATATCTTTCAAAAAAGGAAAATGACTGTGTAGCCAGCATCTTCCTGGTTTATGATTACTGAAAACATGTTTTGCATAGCTGCACAGTAAAATTAGATTTTTGGAGCTTCTTTGGCTCCACCAGCACCATAGTTTCTAGAAATGCCTGTTTGACGGCATTTAATTCCTGTGAAATGCAGAAAATACGTGTTTACTGGCTTTCTTGGTTATTTTAGTCAGGAACAAAAAAGAAAACAATACATTTAGTCCTGGTTTGCTTAGTGTTCACATCACAATCATGTTTTTCTCAATCACATGACAGCACTACACATTTTTTTTTTATCTTTCTCCTATCTAGCTCACATTCAGGTCATGGAGTTCATGAGTTAAATCAGGTGCTGTGGCACTCAAGGACTGCCTGTGACTCTGTCATCCACTAGAGGGCAGTAGTATGCTATCGAATGGTGTGTAGCACAAACAGCATTTTTAAGATTTAATATGTGAAACATTTTGGATTATCTGTGGTATTGTACACAGATAGCACAGAAAATTATGGCAGATGTGTGTGTTTGTTTGTCAATATATGTGCAAATGCCCATGTTTCCATACCTCAAAGCCACCCTTCTTCATGCGGCGACAGGATTTGAGGTAGGTTCGGATCCGTTTGCGAGCACGTTCTTGGAACTCTGGGAACTGGCGGCTGCAGGACTCAATGATGGCCTGGATTTTCTCTTTGGGCTGCTTTGAGATTGGAACCATCCGGTCCAAGTTCTCATCCACAAACAACCGCACAAACATCTGAAAACATGAAGAGCAATTCAATAAAGGAAAGAAAAGAGGATGGAAAATAAAACATATCAGTGAATCAGAAAAGGAAAAGGAAGATGTAAACATGAAGGGGATGAAAAAAAGTAACTGAAGCAAATTCTGGTTTAGGATTAAGATGCTAATAATTAGGGTTCAGCAGGCTACTGAAATGCTTATATTTTTTATAATAAAGTTTTTTCCTCATTGTTAATTATATTAGCATAACAATTTGAAAGGAAATTGAAAAATGAATATGATTTTCAGTATGTTATCGCATTTGGTTTGTCTGTTTTTTTGCTTTCACGTTTTAGTTTTTCCAGCTACTAATTTTAGTACTTTAACTTCAGTTAGCTGCCAAGGCAACATTTCAAATTTTTGATTAGTTTAATTTTTTCATCTAATAATTATGTTTCCTTATGTTGTTAATAGTTTTATTTTTGATAATTAACCTGATCCAGACCAGCATGACTTGAGACTAGCCCAAAATGACTGAAATAAAATGACTTATCTATTTTATGTTAATAAAGTTTCTTTGATATCTTTCTTTCAAAATACTAAAACTTTCTGTTTATTTCCAAGATGAAACAGATTTTGAATCCCAGACTGTCAAATGTGACTCTCAAACGTTTTGGACCCCACTGTACCAATAAACTTAAGCAATGTAGCTTGAAAAGATTAATAAAATACAAAATCTAATGTAAACCATATCAAACATGAGAGAGAAAGCGGTCTCACATTAAAAGCTTTAAGTCGTTCAGGGTCCAGGCCCTCAGCGTCATTTATCTTGTCGCTGTCATCATGGTCATCGTGATCGTCATCATCGTCGTCTATGACCTGAGAGCGACCCGGGGTCATGTCTTCCCCGCACGTGCTCAGTTCCGTCTTCACAGAGTCATAGCTTCCTGAGCTGTACTGAGGCGACTGTAGAACATACAGTATGTACAAAAGTCAAAACCTCCGTCTGAACACCATTATCCTTATTATTACTTTAAATTGAAAAATGTAGTCTCATACCTTGTTACCGTACTCAGTTTTGACAGGGAATTTTCTGTTAGGGTCAGATGAGTAGGATCCAAGTGTCACCCCGGGCAATAGTCTGTCGCTCAGGTTGACAGGCTGCTGTCCCTCCTGTGAGGAAGAGGACGATGAAGTGGTGCTGAAGTCCAGCGGCGCTGCGGCACCATTACCGTTCACCTCTCCGTATGGAACCACCCCCTCAGATGCAGGAACTCCTCCTGTCGCCATGGCAGCACCACCAGGTGGAGTCAGTGCAGGGAGACCATTAACTGTGCTGCCATTCTCTGAAGAGGAATCATCTGAGAGAGAGAGACAGAATGAAATGTTTGAATGCGTGTTCATAAAGTCGCACACAAGTGAATGTGGGGTCTATATGTAAGTGTGTCAGTGTACGTCTAATGGGGGAAGGAGAGTGTGTTGTGTGAAGGTTTTTGTGTGAACTGGAAAGCAACATTGGGGTCAACTGTCAAACCAGTGGAAGGAGGCAGAGTTGAAGAGAGAGACAGTTGGATGGATGAGGGGAACGAGATGGGTGTGGGGTTTTAGGGTGTCTGAGTGGATGGGAGGGGAAGTATTCGGAAAAAGAGAGCATACTGGGGAAAGGGGGGAAAGATGAAAAAGAAATAAAATTCCTTCTCATCCAACAGAGAACAGAACAAGTAAGACATGCTGAAAAAAAGAGATGAGATGACCAGACATCATTCTGCATGTAGTGTACACTGCAAAAACATTTTTATAGTCTTGTTTCCAGTAAAAAATATGTACATTACGATTAAAAGGTTTGGGAAGGTACAATTTTTTTATGTTTTTGAAAGTCTCTTATTCTCACCAAAGCTTTGATCAAATAAATAAGGATTTATTTGATCAAAAATACAGTAACCAGTAATATTTTGAAATATTATTAAAATGTAAAATAACTGATTTATATTTTAATATAATGTATTTTTTCCTGAATATTTCAGCAGCCATTACTCCAGTCTTCAGTGTCATATGATCTTTCAGAAATCATTCTAAAATGCTAATTTGGTCCTCAATTTTTTAATTATTATTATTATCAATGTTGAAAACAGCTTAATATTTTTTTGTGGAAACTGTGATACATTTTATTTTCTGGATTTTTTGATGATAAGAAAGTTGAAAAGAACAGCATTTATTTAAAAAAAAGAAATGTTTTGGAACATTATAAAAATCTTTACGGACACGTTTTGACCCCAAACTTTAGAACATTAATGTAAAAATTCCTAAAACAAGTGAAATTTACTAAAGAAGCAAAAAATAAGAAAAGTATTTTAAGCATAAACATTACTAAAATGTTAGTCTTATGCTTAAAACAAGGAAAATTACTATAACAAAAAAAATCATTTGATTCAACATACACTGAATTATGAACTCTTTTGAAGAGTTTTCATATTTAATGCAAATTTGCTTCTTAAGTAAACTGATAGAACTAGTAACATACAATTGTAAGTTTAATTATTTATTTCTACATGGCCTTTTAAATGACTTGCATTTGTGCACTGTCACCCTTTTGATCAGTCATATTAAATGAGATATTTGTTAACAAGTTAACTTAGATATTCACACAAAGTACATTTAGATTTTTTAGGTTATGTTTTAGATATCCAATCAGACACAGACAGGCACTGTGTGGACAATGACATTGGTCTAAATGAAAAATATAATATGTCAGGAACTAATGACATAAACACAGAAAAGGACAGCTCCTCTCTGAATGCTGGGTGTAATGGTAGAGTGTGGGTTAAATCATCATCCTCTTGCCCTGTGTGTCTCTAAACAGCACAACAGTCTGCCATGAGTCAAGGGAGGGATCCATTAGTGCACGGTTACATTTATATAGAGAACAGGATGGGAAAAAGCCTCATTATTTTGCAAAACACAAGCAGTGGATCATAAACACATCCCATAACAACCACAGCAGACAGTGCAGATATCAAAATTACAACGCAGATTTGAGTAAATAAGGGCAGTACTGGCAGCCATACAAAAGTGTGCCTGTGGGAGAACACACATGATAATGGCATGGAATGAAAGCTATATCAAAATAATAAACCAGTCCCAGACAGTCTTGATGTGTTTGTAAGAGTCAAATTCTCAATAAATAGGGAAAATATGTTGTTGTTACCTTAAAAGACACCATGACATTGTTTGATGAGCACAGCTTTTTTTCCTGCTGACATTTCCTATTGAAACCAGAAGTTGCGAAGGGACATATCCCAGCCCACCAATATCCCCCCACCCCCTCCTCCCTTTTTAGGTATATAGGCATCAGAATATGCATCATTTCCTATATAGTAGGCGAATAACAGTATGTGAAAAGTGTGTCTGAATTCAGTGTTCATAAAACAGAAAGCAACAGTACTCAGATGATCTATGTGATTCTGAAGTGTGTATCCAATGGACACTTTAAAATCCCATGAGTGTCAATGGCACAACTGATGCTGTAGGTCACATGACAGCGACAACATGACACTAAGTGTAGTATGCCCAATTTGCATTCTGCAATAGAGGGTATGCACATGACGTCACCGTCGACCGTTACGACTGCGGTCACGTCCACTGAGTGGCAAAAGACTGAGCGGCAACGTTTGTTTTCAGCGTGAATGTCGCGAAAAACGCACAAAACACTTCCAAAACGGGAAAGAGCTTTTTGATTGACTGTACAAATAGCTTTGACACAAAACTTGAGGTATATATTTAAAAACTGCAGAAAGCAACAGAAAAATAAGCAAATGGATCACTGCAATTCATAGAAACAGCTGGACTCCAGCAGAGAAACATGGATTTGCAGTTATCATTTTGTGTCAATTTGTTGGATTTTGAGGTAAAATCATACCGTATATATTGTATTGTTATATATTATGTTGACAACTCATCAATTAAATATTTGCCATCTTATATTCTGCATAATTTGGTGTTTTTAAATAAACAACACTGACAAAAACTATACTATAAAACTATATATGTTTTAAGGCTGGACAATATGACGATATAACATTAATATAAGTGATTACGCAGATTTAGACCTACCGATATTGGAGTTATATAAAATATTCACAGGCAGATTTTTCTTTATGTATTTCCCCACCGTCGAAATCAGGCACATATAAATGTCAGGAAACACGACTCCTGGCTGCATGTCAATATCCATGGATTAGGTTTGTTTGACATGTTATAAGGAACACTTTCGAGTCCAACCTGTAGTGTAATTCGTTAGTTTTAGTCACGTTTTCGCAGTTTCCTCTATTAAATCCAGTCATGCAGCAGGTTCTCTTGCCACTCAGTCCAGCTGAGGGAGCGCGTTTTCGGCGGGAAAGTAACGTCGTTGCATACCCTCTATATATTTTATTCACTATTTCAGGAAGAGAAACCTGTAAATTTGTGAGTACACTAATACACTATTGTTCAAATGTTTGGGGTCAGTGAAACATTTAATTTTTTATTTTAAATAAGTTTCTTATGATCATCAAGGCCCAATAAATGCTTATCTGATAAAAAAAAACACAGTAAAGTTTTGTTTATTTTAAAAAAAATTTAAAGTGCAGTCGCACTAAAGCAGTATTTTAACTTTGAATCTGAGACAGCAATAAGTCGAACATGCTAAAACCAGAAAAGCTCACGATGATGAGCTGAGGGGTAACCATAGCTCTGACTGCCATTCCTAAAATACTATCATCCCTCTTTAGGATAATTCCCAGAGGGGCCTCTACAGCTGTCCGTCAAGGGTAAGGTGCACTGAGCATGTGCACAGCCCTTTAGTCACTTTCTCTCTCCTTATGATGGAGTAAGCGGGCACGCGTCTGTGTGTGTGGCCGAGCTGCTCCCTGCAGCCCCCTCGGAGCAAGATTACACAGGATTAGCCCATAAAAGAAGCGACCCAAGCTGCTTCCTCCCTCTCTACCACCCAGTAAGACCCTCGACTGTCCCAGCAGCCATTTTAAAAAACATCTCCACTTCCCCCTCCCCCTCCCCCTGCCCTCATCCTCTTCTCTCCTGCCCCATTCATACACCACCCCAGCCCCCCTGCACTCAGCTGACAAGAGAAAAGACAGAGAGAGCGTGCTGGTGAAAAGAAGGAAGTGTGCTCAATTCAAAAAAGGGGGCAGGGTCAACAACCCTGTAGTCTTGCAGTTGTTTACCTTCATCCGCAAATATGGGAGCCTTTGCCAAAATGATTGTATACATATATCTATCTATCTATCTATCTATCTATCTATCTATCTATCTATCTATCTATCTATCTATCTATCTATCTATCTATCTATCTATCTATTGCAGAAGCCCAGAAAATTGAGATTGACACACAATACAGAACTTCACACTGAAGATTTTCACATACGAACCAAAATGAAAAAAATAAATAAAAAAATAAGGCTGTCTCGGCATGGCTCTGCATACCCCAGACATCCATTTAACCAGAATCTGTCCAGAGAGTAATGGAAGAGAGCAAGAGAGGCTGGAGTGCTGGGAAAAGGGCTATAATGGGCCTTCAGGCACCTCTTCAACATCAGCTTTATAAGACACTTATCAGACTCTCACCAATACAAAGTCTTCTCTGACAAACGTCGGTAAAGGTGGCTGTTATTTCAAAGAAATGTACAGCTACATAAACACAGTGTGAGTGAGTAAGAGACATCGTACCTTCTTCCTCTTTAATGCTGGGCTGTGGGGGTGTAGGCATCCTCTCTGTGTATGGGGCGGTGGGGCTGCTAGGCTCTGCGGCTGGAGCACGCTCAGTAGAGACCCACGCGGGCTCAGCCATGTCCAAATCCTCACTGCTTACCGAACTCTCATCCTGTATGTATGTGAGAGAGAAAGAGAGGGGGGGGGGAGGAGGAAGTCAGAGAGCTCAGGATATTCTGTGCACAAAATCAAGCTCACCCACCCCACTATCATCACCAGATTCTCCCATATCTCCTCAACAACATCTCGACACAGGCAAAGTCCTCAAACCTGTGTCAAAATAAACATTCTACATTTCCTGTTTGGTTCAACCATGGTGCTATGTGTAAGATTGTCACGCAACATCTCACTTTACAAACACTTTCTTCAGTCCATTATCATCCCAGTGTATCCTTTTTTGAGGAAACTCTGTATCCTGGGATGGAGACAGAAGGAGGAGCCTCTTAAATTATGAGTGAATACGAGGGGAGCTATTTTTAACCCTGTTGGAGCCAAAACCCAAAAGATGCACATACAGCATGAGAAGAATATGAGAGATGTATTGTTTTCTTCAGGAATCATATTCTGGTTAGGAGTTGCAGAGAGCTGTGTAAAATCTACATAATATATGTATGCTTTCACAGCAGTGTCAGATTTCTAGTGTTGTTATTGTTAACTAAAGCTCGGTATTCAAAATAAAGCTAAAAAAAATGTAAATGTAAATATAAATATTAGATGAACATCAATGAAAATTAACTTCAACTAAAATAAGTTTACATACTAAAATTACTAAAACTGAAATAAATATTAATTAAAGCTATATAGAAATATAAAAAAAGCAAAAGCACATAAAAATTACTAAAACTTTAATTTTTAAACTTAAATTTATAATGAAAGCTGAACATTTCAATTCAAAATATTAATAATGAAAATACAAAAATAACACTCAATTTCAAAATTTCTTGTTTTAGTTATATTTATTATAAAATTTAGTCAGTGTTGCATTCTACTCTCACAAAAATTTGTTTTTCTTGACAAAAATAAAATTTTTGTTAACAATAATATTCAAAATGAACTGTAACAGACCAAACTCTAACATATGTTCGACATGTTACATACATATATATGTATGTAACATGTCGAACATACAAGTATCAATATAAAATAACGTGAAAATAGTGCTTGAAAAAATAAAAAACAGACACCCAGAAAAAGCATATAAAGGGTATACCGAAGTACTGCCAATTCTTTTTTTAATAAATGTGTTGAAAAAAGTTCAAAATGCAAAAGTAAAAAAAAAATTTTTTTCCTCCGGATGTTTTTTTTTTTCTCTAAAAATATGGTTATTTAACATATTTTTTGCTATAAGTGTGTTCAAATCAAAATGTTAAATTACCATCATAGACGAAACGACCAAACGTTTATTCAGCTTAAAGGTGTTTTTAAATATGATCTGCATCATGTATGCACACTGACATGTGTGTGTGTGTGCCAGTATAAGTGCTGGTCCATGTTTAGCAAGCTGAATGCATAGCAAATCACATTGTGACCCTTGTCTTCACCTACGCTATAAGCGTGAACACACCTCTCTACCTCCGCCGTTGTCATGACGATGAAGCTGCGAGAAAGTTCGCTGTGACTTACAGCAGGTTCTACAGCTTCTGGTGAAGTTAGCATCAATGCTTTCTTCATAGCCTCCCCTCACAACCCCTCCCTTAATGTCCAGCAAAACCCATAATACACCCTGTACCACCCATCTGCTCAGATCAAACCTTCACAATGCCACCATTGCTAATCTTGTAGCTGCTGCATTAAAGACTAGCAACCACCCCCACTCATTTGTGACAGTTCCTCATTTTTATCACAAACAAACCCCTCATATCACTGTCCAACCATCCCTGTCTGCAGTAACACACACCGGAACGCAGAATTTAATTCATCTCCTTCTTCTTCCAAAAGACCCTCAAGCCCCTGGGCATCAAAGTTACTCCATTCTCAGCAGGTCACTCAAACTATTTTTATTTATTAAATCACTTTAACTTGCCCTGAAATTAAAAGTAAATTCTACTTACTAATAAGCTCAATTTATTTAGCATTACCATGAGTCTTTCTCTTCCCGCACACACACACACAAACACAATCAGACACAAATCCGGCCTCTACACTATATATGTCACTGGTTCTGTTTTTATTGTTACCATGGTAAAGAGAAGAGTAGAGCAGGCTGAATGTAATCATGAGTGGTGCTCAAGAGAAGGTAAGAAAAGAAAAAGTCTGATTTCACCCCGCAAACGGTCATTGTGTATTGCCTCTCCATGTGAAACGCACAGGATCACATCCCTATTCAGCACTGCACTGCTAACAGGAAGGAATTGAGGGACAAACATCCTGGGACCCCACAGATCTGCTAGTGGTGTAACATAACAGATTTATCAAGTATTGGATTATTTGGAGCTTGAGAGTTGTTCTGAAATGTACAGTACTGTGACAGAAAACTTGAAGCTTGAAATATTGGTTCCATGTGATAGGTGTTATGCTGGTCATCATCATGATCCCAACATTTATTATCTAAAGTACAGACTGAAATTATGACAGGTGTTTATTTGAAAAAAATGTGATTTCACACTGTCCTGTACAGCTGTGGACTAATATGTATGCATGTGCTAACACACACACGCTGTAAACATGGATCCGTGTGATTCATAGTTAGCCTTGTGAAAAATTGGGTTCCCTCTGAGGTTTGTTTAGTGGACTGATGTGTGCGGTGCTAACTCCATTAGGTACCAAGTGGAGCATCAGTAACACAAGCAATGAGAAAGAGAAAAAAAAAAGGCAGGAGAAAGAAAAGATCAATGCAGACGCAGGAATAAAGGTGCACATAAAATAATTAAGAGGGAGATGAGAGGATAATGAAGAAAATAAGCTAAGTAAATAGAAGTGATTTAGTCAATTAGGCCATAAATCAATATTAAACAAGCAGAAATTGTGTGTACACCTAAATTAAATTTAAATATTAATTTTTTTAATTTCTGTCTGTCCAAAAAGAACTGATGATTTCATAGACATATACTCTTCAAAAGATTGAGGCCAGTAAAATTTGCTTTAGTAAAAAAAAAAAAAAAATGTATTCAGCAAAGATCAATTAAGTTGATCGAAAGTGACAGTAAAGACTTTTACCAAAAATAAATAAATAAATAAATAAAATAAATGGTGTTCTTTCTACCTTTTTATTCATCACAGGATCCTGAATGAAAACTGTGAGTTTCATCTGTTTTCAACATTGATAATAATAAGAAATGTTTCTTGAGCACCAAATCAGCATATTAGAATGATTTCTGAAGCATCATGTGACTCTGAAGACTGGAGTAATGATGCTGAAAATTCAGATCTGCCATCGCAGGAAAAAATTACATTGCAAAATATATTAAAATAAAAAACAGCTATTTTAAATTGTAATAATATTTCCCAATATTACTATTTTTACTGTATTTCTGATCAAATAAACGTAGCCTTGGTGAGCAGAAGGTGTTTCTTTCAAAACATCCTACAGACCCCAAACTTTTAAATAGTAATGTGACAAAAAATAATATATGATTCTTATATACGAAGTTTACTTGTAAACCTCCGAGTATAAAGATTTGATGTCACTAACCTTGCAAACATTGACAAATCCATTGATTATTTTATCCTCAACAGCGTTCATTGTATCAGCCTTTGTTTCCTGACGGACTAACGGGAAAAAATCCTGTGTGCCCCCACTCCAGAAGTTGCGTAAATCCAGCCAATTAAAACTGAGCATGCCAGATGGAGAAAGTGCAATAAGCATCTGACATCACTGAACAACAGACGGTTGGTGTGCTGTCTGAAGGTAAGACCAAATACTAACATAACCTACCCTACCCTATAATCTGAGAGAAATTATTTGTTGATAAGAACCTTGTTTGAGCCCCTAATCCTAACTTTAGCCCTGAAATCTGATTGGTTGATAGGAATGTTGATCCCAGAACACATCCTATAGTTGAATGGTGAAATACTTTAAGCAAGAGACAATACAACAGACACACTCCAAACAATCTTCAACCAAAGTCATCTGAATGGTTGCCACCTGACATGCAGACGAATAATGGTAATACTATAAGTTTTTGCATCTCATTTTTACCTATTATATTTATTTTGCATATTTACATATTTTAGATCTTTGTGTGTCTTATTTTGAACATGAAAACAAATAGCCTAAACAAATACAACAATTAAATTCTCATTATGATATAATAATTTAGGTTTAGGTTTTATAGAAGGGTAGCTAGAGAAAATCACGTCGTTCATGATCTTCCTAGCAAGAAAAAAAAAAATCCTGCTCTTTGTGACCAACAAATCATCCAACTCCATACAACTAATTGTATAGGTTTTTTTTTTTTTTTTTTCATTTTATAGAAAGTAATACAACGGCGCCCCCTATCCGCAGGCCTATACTAGGCACTAGTCACTATAGTTTATGTAAGTGAGGATAGCAAAATAAAGTAAACTGTGACATATTATACCCAAAAATTCTTCATACAGTGGACTACCAGTAAAATTGATAAAAAATTTGGAACCAAAAATTATTCAGACACTTTGACTTGCATACAATTTTACAATTTTATAATTTTTTTTAAGAAAGTTTAACTCTGAGACCTTGTCATATTTTATTACCATTTTTTTAAACTATAGTGAATAAACTGTATTAATGAATGAAAAGTTCAAGGTGTCTGAATAAATTTTGGTTTGACTGTATATCTAACTATATTCTTATTAATATAGGAGTCTTTACTGCAGTTATCTAGAAATGGATTGTGACTTGTTTATGAAGATTTTTTGATAAAAACTGCCTATTCAAACAGCAGATTATATTATATTAATATATTCAATAAAATCAAAAAGAAGAAAAGAAAAGGCCTTAGACATTCCTCTGGATGTTTTACCCTTTGCATGCAATCTTAGAAAGCTTTCCTAACTACAATGCCATTTACACTATGTCTTTCTTCTGAGATGCAGACAAGAATTGAAGTGATCCTGGAAAAAAAAAAATCTTGATGGCTTTTAGGTGAGCTATAAATGCATTTGGCCCAGTGATGAATCCTGATGCACCTTGAGCTTTCTTTTATGAGCATATTCTACAATGAGAAATATGTGCTCTTTACTTTCTGCGATACAATTACATTCATGTACTGTTTTAGTTCCGTATTATAAGGAACTGTCTTTCACAAGGATGGGGGTTGTGTGTTTATCATCACCCCATTTATACAGCACAGTGACCCACAGACACATCCAGCTCTTGCTATTCTAGGCTTTCACATATACTGTTGCTGAGGCAACCATGTCTATAAGAGTTTACCTTGACAACCACACATTGCACCATAAGGCCTTGTCGCAGTTCCTTTGAGCTGAGTGACTTTTACATTAAATTCTTTGCCCAGATACTAGGGAATATTTAGAATCATGATACCATTGTCTCTAAAACTCAGGTTTAGGAGCAGTCAGCAAACACACAGACCGGTAACGACACATCAATATTGAATTACTTTACACTGAATGTATTTAAAAAATCTGACATCTTTGACGTATTGTAAACAAAGCTTTCTTTCTCTCTTCAATGCTCTTGTATCTCTCACTCTCTTGCTTGGTTTCTACCTACCTGCTCATTAGTGTTCATGCACTGTAGTTTCATCTGTTTTAGATAGGTGGCAGTGAGAGGCATGTTGTAATCGATGAGGTCTGGGACCAGGGAAGTGGGCCGGTCATTCTCTGTGGGTGAAAAACAACAAAAGAAAGTACATTTTAATTTTTACTTTCACTTTTTTTTTTTTAATTAGTATACATACTACCATTCAAAAGTTTGTGATTGAATTTTTTAAAAAGATTTTTTAATCATTTTGAAAGCAGTCGGTTATGTTTAGCAAGGCAGCGTTTATTGAATAAACAGCAAATTATTACAAAAAAAAATATATTACAATTAAAATGTAATTTATTCCTGAATTTTTCCTACAGAATTGAAAATACAAAACAACAGCATTTATTTGATATAGAAATCTTTTGTAATATTATAAATCTTTTTGGTATCATTTTTGATCAATTTAATGCATCCTAAATTAATAGAAGTATTAATTTCTTAAAAAAAAAAAAAATCTTACTGACCCCAAACATGAACCATAGTATATATACAAGAGTATAAATATTTTTTCTTCAAAAAGGTTATTACTTAAAAAAACTGTAGCTAATTCATAAGAATATGTCCTACTTGTAATTATTAATTTAAAAAGCCAATATTGTTTCACTCAATCCCATTCTCAATAGTGTGCATGATTCAGTTCGGTCCCCTAGAAGGTGCTCTTGAGACAGAACTCCAACAGACCCTGATGAAACCCCCTCGGGTCTTTGTTAACATCAAACACAATAAATACAGACAGGCTATTGTTTGGACATAGATGTTCTGACTCTATACAGAGTTCCCAGCTGCAATATAGTGTGAACAATTCAATAGCAAATCTTTATTCTATAAACTGCTTTGGAGATCAGGGATGACTCTACCCTTCAGAACCTCTGCAAGCAGGAGCTGAATAGCTAATTCACAATTCAAAGTTTTTTTAACATTCATTCTCCGCAAATGCACAAATTTGGTTGTGCATTTGCAAATCGTGTTTTGTATGAATTAGGTTCTGAGTTTGTGTATTGCTGTTTGCAAATATATATTTTAGTTCAATGGAAATCAAGCTTATCTGTGGCAGTGTGAATTAGTCACGTCAGTATCTGACTAATGGCAGACCAACGTCATGTCTGCGCAGATAGCTGACTTACAGCATATAGAGTACAATATCACAGCTGTGGGAAAATGACCCTTTCTGATTAGTGTGCAAGGAAAGGTATTTATTGCTGAGCTGATTTAATGAGTCATAAAACACCAAGACAATAATGAAGTTGTGATTGTAACAGCTCTACTATCTCTGAATTAAATGATGCAAATATCCAGAGAGAAGGCATATTTGAAGGTCATCACATGAGCCTCTGCTATGTCATGTCTTGAAGGATTGCGTGCATATTTCCTTTAGCATTATTTTTCATTCTTTTTTTGTTAATCAGATGTTTACTGTGGGAAGCGCGTGGGTCGGATTATCCATGCATTAATTACAAGGGGCCCGTAAAAGCACAGAATTTTAGTCTTGCCTCTGTGGCTCATCAAAAACAGTGTGACTTTCAAGAAGATTTTGGAATCCTAATCTTTCCTAATTACCGCTAAAGGGGGATGCACTCCCAAAACTTTAATTAATGATAAAATGAACAAAAACAACCAATTTACTCAGCGGTACATATTCATGTGTATGGTGCGAAATCATTAAAAATGGCAAATCTAGACATGAAAGTGCAAGAATGGTGCCTGACCTTTGAACTCTGCAGTGCTGGGGTTGATGTGCATCCTTTTCTGGCATTCTCCACAACTCATCAAGAAACGAGTCACCGCCTCACGTGGAAGAAATGCGTAGGTCTCCGCAATCTGACAATCAAAGGAAAGGAAAGGAGTCAGCAAATATTTTAGGAGAGATTAAACAGAGAAGCAGAAACAAGGGTGCGTAACAACAAAAATCCACTTAGGATATATGGTCTGCATGCAACATGAAGGCTGTTCACTTAGTTGGGTTCAGAAGCAGGGTGTAGGGAGCAAGGCAGCACAGTAGGTTTTGCAACAGAGCAATGCCTCCCTTTTCTTCTTTCCCCCTTCTCTATATTTTCCAGTCTTTTCTAGTTTCTCTCATCCCTGTCCCCTCTCCCTCCTCTCTCTTTTGCTCTTGCTTTCTTCTCCTGGAGGCTTTCTGTGTGCGACCTTCACACAGAGAGGGTGATCGAGCAGTAGCAATGGCAGGCCCTTCACCCTCCCCCCCTTAGGTGGCACAGAGGGAAAAGGCCAACCAGGGAAAACCGCACCTCCCAGAATGCCATGCTCCCAGACTGCCCCCTCCTCCCAGGCTGGCAGGGCTGGTCTCTGTGGGCTGATCGTGCTATGAGACCTGACAGCAGGGCTCTCCAGGGCACTTGCTGAGAAGAGGAGGTGAACGTTGCCCCAAGGACATTGTGCAGCCCCTGCCATCCCCGCACACACCCGAAATACACACATACAGACAGCTTTTTGCATCTTCAGTATTGGGGGTGCTCTCTTTGTGTGTTCGAAATAATGAATACGTCTTTCTCTCATCTTCAAAGGAATAAGCTGAGGTCCAGTATGACAGAGAACATTGTTAATGCACAAAAACACATTTAATGTTATAATAATAAAAAAAAAGAATCTCAGGGAGTGGTGTCATGGGAGCCCCTTCAGTGGCCTCAATCGCAATACAGCATCACTGCAGTTCCATCAGGCCACCACTAGAGGGCAGTGTGCAGATACCAGCAGTATATTAAAGGGTAGTGGGTCAGGACGGGAAGGGTGATCTTGAATAAGGTTCTTTTTTTAGTCTCAGTAGTTATGACTGGAGTTCATTTATATACATATGTGCAAATGAATAAGAGATGAAAACGTGAGCACACATACCTACATCATATTAAATAATATAAATAGTAATGACAAAATTGGTATGATTTTAGATTGTATTGCAGTATACAATTTAACTAACCTTATATTAATTTCTAGTAATTAATAGTGCAGTTATTATTATTATTCACCCCTCCCAAAATATTATAATAAATATAATAAAAAACCTTTTTGAATAATTTGTATTCTTTTAGATTGTTGTAAAATATAATCAAAATAAATATTAATTAATATAGCTTATTATTTTCCAATAATAATTATAATAATATAATAGTATCATTACTACTACTACTATTGGAAAATAATATATTATTATTAGTGGAAAATAAAACAACATTATTATTATCATTAGTCACCACTCCCAAAATAATAATTATTATTATTATCTGTATTATTCTTTTATATTATTTGATTATAATATACAATTGAAATAATTGAGAATTAATATAAAATATTTTTTTCAACAATTACTTATTATTATATGAAAACGATTGTATTAGATTATGGTATTGTAATATTGATATATAATGGAAATAATTAATATAATACATTCATCTGTCAGAAATCTGGTACGTATCACCATTTATGCCATTATGCCAAAAGTGTGGACTCTGACCAGGACCTGAAAGGCTCAGGCAGCATTTGGGACAAGGGCATAGGTGAAAAAATGCAGGCTTCTGGACACCACCAATCAGAGTCAGTTGCAGCTAATTATACAGCCAATAAAAAAGTCAGTTCAACCAGAGCAAATCAAGCCAATCACAGCTGATTTCTGAAGGTCACAGCCAATCGGTGAGACCTTAGAGTGCTCTGATCTTTGCCTGTCTGACAGTCCAGCAGTTATAGAGTGGTTCAATGTGTGCCAAATGTCAAAAACATGGGTTTTAGGCAGGTAATTACTTTAATTAGGTGATTAGCACAGAGCTTAGTGGGGGCTGGAACCTGACACCTGCTTTCACACACCAAGGAATCACAGCACAAGAGAGCATAATCAAGCATACTCAGTGCACAGTTACACATCCCCTATCTACTTCTATAAGAATATATGTTAAGTCTAGTTTCTGTGTTCTGCTTTAATTGGATCAGATGCTAACTGCTGCATTATGTTGTACTTCATATCATTCTCCCTCCCTTGTTATTAAATAATATGCAACATAATAACTCAATCACTTGCTGAATATATATGCTAAGAAACATAATAGTCTGCTTATAATTACACACTACATACAGAAGGTAGGCTATGCAATATAAAATCCCTATCATTGCATGACACTTCAGTATGAGTGTATTTGGTCCCTCAGATTTAGTCACTAACTCATTTATGTGTTTTCCTCCTACTTCATTCACCAGTGTCTCAGATAAAGGAGAGGTGAGTCACAAGCGTGCACACACACACAAACACACGTTTGCTTCCCTATATTAGTGAGGATATTGCATAGACTTCCACAGATTCTATATCAGGTTACTCACCTAACAAAACCCCTACCCCTAAATTAATTACAGAAACATGTTTTGGCTGATTTATATAAGCCTTTTTAACTAGTGAGGACCAGTAAAATGTCCTCACTAGTCAGTTGTCATAATATTTCGCTATACAAAGGAGGAAATTTGGCCCTCAGAAGTATAGCCAAACCTGTACACACAGACACAGTCCCCTTTATACCTAATAATGGTGGTTGAGAAAGCGCTCGTTATTATGAGCACCAGCAGAAAAGAAACTGGACAGAGTTGTTTTGAAGTGAAGCAAAAGTGTTTTTTCCACCACTAGATATCATAAAGAAACTCTGTCTGACACTCTTAAGTTTTCAAGACCTCTCAGACAGTCAGAAAAAGAGAGAATATGGCAGAAAATGGAGAGGTACACTGGAGACAAAAGGTTTGCAGGACTGACGCGCAGGTTGACTCATACCTGCAGTTTGGGCAAATTAAAATACAGCTGGATATCAATCCAAAATGAAATCCACTGTCTGTGGCTATGACAAAGCTCTAGTCCTACCATAGGGGGGAAAAAAATAAAAAATGAGAACTTTTTTAATATAAAATAAATTGCTCTTAAAAATTCAGATCATTCTCCTGAAAAAGGAGAATCTCACATGTATCTCCGAGTTTCAGAAAAGATCTGTGCACTGTGCACTGATTTCCCAAGTCTACCCTCAGAGTCAGATATTTCAATATACACAATTTCCCAAAAACAAATTATATCAGCTATCCTGTCAATTAATTTTACAGCTCTACACTCTTTGTGTCAACACTTTTCTAATTTTTTGTGTTCATTTCTCTTACGGAGTTTTAGGAGAATCATTAGTCTTGCTTGGTTAAATTTACTGAGAACTAGGGCTGCACAATTTGGGGAAAGAATCTAATTGTAATTTGTTATTACTGTATATATCAATATGACTGGGATAATAATAATAATTCCTTTTATAAATAAAAAAATATTAAACAAAATATTGTAATTTAATATTTGTAAAAGAAAGAGTATTTATAAAAATATAATCATAATTTAATTTTACTGTACAACTGTTTCTTGTAAGATTTTATTTTATTGCCAAAAGCAGATTTATGCGCTCTTCTCAATACATGTTTTGATTACAAGTTTAACTCTGAAATATGCAGCGCATATATTTACTTAAATTTCAACCATTGCGGTTTTAATTCGATTAATCGTGCAGTCCTACTGAGAACTACAGAACTCCTGAGTCACGAAAAGGCAAACACTGAGCAATACAATTTTCCTCTGGGCTTTGGCGAGCCAGGCAGGTTTATATAAGTCCCATGATGCAATACTTGTCACTTGGGTCTTGTCATGTTTGACAGTTTGAGAGGTAGTGATGTTGACTTACATCGGTGGGTCAGACGGGTTCAGGTTAAAAAAGATTCTAGATTGCGTTGGATTGTTTTTCACAAACGTGGGTGGGTGCGAGTCAGAAAAAGCTGGCCAGTACCTCACTAGTGTGGATTAGCTGTTATTGCATTAAAAAACCATAAGAGTAAATCCACAAAACATAGTATTCCATTTGAAGTTTAGACTCCTTGTTGATTTCTAGCGTATAATGGCTCAACAGTGCGACAGGTGTTTCAAAATGGTTGCTGTTCCCCCAGCAACAGCCTCTACTCTTTATAATTATTCAGATGTTCTATTTTAGAGTTGCTTGTGTGGTCGTTAAAATAAATAGAGTGAGGACAGTTTTGCACATTGCTGCATATGAAGCCTATGCTGCATGCACCTTTTTATAGCAAGAGAATGGGTTTCGCTTATGTGTGTCTTGACTATTTTTTATGCACTGAATGATTGTGTCTCACCGCCTTATAGGTCTTTTTCTGGCCGGCGTGTTTGGGTGCTCTACCAGGATCAGCCCCCATCTCAACGTGCATGGCATAGATGATATCAAAAAAATCCTCCACTACAGCAACCCGCTTCAAAGAGCTGTCCTGGGCCGCTCCTCCATCTGAACACTGCAGAGACATAGAGAGAAAAAGTGATTATGAAAAAAAGAAGGTCAACATTCAAAAACTATGGCAATGTTCAGACTGCAAGCAAAAATGGCCCTCTCAGATTTTTTTGCTCATATGTTACTCAGATAAAAAAGCAGAATCGGATCAGTTCCATATGTGGTCCAAAATCATATACAGGTCAGATGTTTTGCAATGCAACCTTAGGCCCCGTTTACACTAGTGTGTTTTCGTTGTAAAATACATAAGTTTTGCTACAGTTATGCATGTCGCTTACACTACGCCGGCATTTTTGAACCTCAAAAACTGAGAATTTCGAAGACGCTGCAGAGCCCGTTTTAGTTTGAAAAAGTCGGGGTCGCATTTCAGTGTAAACGGACCAAAATGGCGACTTTTGAAAACGATGGCGTTGCTGCCCACGTTCGCTCTGCGTATCCTTAACGACTGTGTAAACAATAACATGGAGACTGAACTGCAATCTTTGCTGGCTTTGTTGTCATTTTTAGCAGCCACTGTGCAGTTAAACTGCATATTTTTAATACTGCAGCTACCCACATGAGCAAGAGGCAGCTGTTTACACTTGTACGTGCATGCATGTGACATGCATTTTCGATCATGTAGTGTAGATGGAGATCTTTTCTGAAGCGCTGTGGAAACACCAGTGTAGATGAGGATCATTTTCATTTTAAAATGCCAATGACACATCACCTTATAAATTAACAAGTAAACGCAGACTTCAGTTGCTGCATGGCATCTTTGTTATTGATCTTTTCCGCAAGTGGATGAGTTCAATTCGATTCACACTCGAATCTGATATTGACCACATTTAAAAACAATATGAACAGTCCAACAAAATGGATCTGAGCAATAAATCAGAATTTAGCACTAAGGCTTGCAGTGTGAACGTAGCCTATGGTATCTCATACTTCATTGGGCTTTTCACAACTACTGCATGGTATTACTGGGTATTCAGGTTTCAAAATTTCCTACTGTACATCTAAAATGTTCTTATTTGCATATTTATGAGTCAGTAACACTGATTGGACACATAACAACTCTGTATAAAAACAAATAACACATTCTCTTCTTCACTCCAGTTGCATTTGCTCGACATTTTCATTTTTCTCTCAAACCTCTGACAGCAGCAATGACACAGCAACCAGATGAACTCTGCATGCACCAGTCTGCAGACTGGCATCTTTATGGGCACAATTCTTTACAGCACATACATTATTTGAGTTTCTGAGTTGCATTCTCCACATTTATGCTGATCTAAGTCAACTAAACAGCTCCTGGATGAGTGATGTGCTATGGGGCTTTATGAGTATTGCCCTGGGGTTATGGTGGCTATGTAAGGCTAAAAGAGTCTCTTTTGTGTAGTGTATTATTCAGACGTTCATTGATCTTAATCTGATATTAAGTCCTTCTCAGCTCAAGAGGTTTCTTACTGAATATCTCCACTGTAAGATTTGTGTGTCAGAGAAACACTGTGTGGTTTCTGAACACTTTCCTGCAGCATTTAAAAAAAATAACTGCTTTCTTTACCACAAACACACACACAGCCAGCCCCACCTCTAACCATCACCACCTTCAACCCTGCTTTCCATAAAGCTGACCCTGTCGCTATGGCAACTGGCAGCGCTCTCGGGCAGGTGTGCAGGGCAGCGGGTCATGTGACACCTGCCGGAGTGATCACTTAGAAAACCTTCTTATTCTCCCAGTCCCACACGAGTCCAACGTCACCTTTTCTTTATTTGCTTTCATTACTTCTTTATTGGCTTTAATTCAGAATGGCATGTCTTTTATCCAAGTAACTGTGACTTATTTACCATAACTTCTTTTAAAGGTGAAACGTGTAATTGTTGTGTCACTAGCATCAACAAAATAGAATTTCAAGAACTAAAACAGGTTTCCAGAACACTCCCCCAGTCTTTCATTGGACAAAAAAATAGCCCTGCCCCAAAATCACAGACCTACTGTACACTTTTTGGGGATATTATTTACTTATAGTTGTCTCTGAATATTAAACTGGGATATTGTAATATTAAACTGGATTTTATATTGTTTATTTTATTTTAACATGGAAAATTACTCAAAATGTAACTCTTTTATTTGTCACTAATATCACAAACATCTCTACTAGACTTCAATATTGCTTTCAATTTTGTGTTTCCAGATTCTATAACTGGCATAAAGTAAGCTTGTATTGCCTGTTTCAATTTTTTACACACAACAGCAGGTGTTGTGTAAAAAAGGAAGTAGCAGTCATTCTCCTTCCTCTTCATACAATTTTTTTTCTCTCTCCATCATTCTTTAACTGCACATTTCTACTTTGATTCCCAGAGGGGCTAATGTTTTTCTTTCCTCTTTTCTCCACTTGTTTTCCTCTCTCCATCACCATTTCCCCAAGATTTCTTTCTTTTTTCTCTCTCTATCTCCCTTTTTTTCTCCTGTCCCGCTCCATCTTCCTCTTTCTCTCGCTCCCCCTTTCCCAAGTGCCAGGTAATGAAGGTTGCCATGGCAACTAAAACCAGCGCACAGAGCGGGCTCGCTTTAATCCGGCCCTCTCCAGCCGTCCGGCTTGTGCATGCGTTCCCTCCTCTCGTCATAATTATCAGTCTTATTATGCCATGATCAGTCAGACATGCATCGACCTGGTTTTCATGATCTCTGTCACGAGGTGACTATGCCACACCTATGCATAAACCCTCTTGCTCTCTGTCAACCAGAGAATATTCTAGAAATGGTCCCTCTATGATGCAGGACACAGACTCCTCCAATGCCTTAGAGAAGAAAGCCTCGGTTATAGCCATGGGGGGAGGACCGTGTGTGTTTGACTCTCTCTGTCCTACAAACATCTCCATCTCAGCTCGATTGCTCCATTCCGGTTGCTTTCACACATGCACTCACAGACACAAACATTTCCTCTGTCCCCCACCCCCGCCCCCCATTTCCCCAATCTGAGGGCACATCACAGTCTGAGACACCAGTGTGTGGGTGACTAAAGTAGGCCAGCAGGATCAGGGAGATCTGCTCAGCTCTACTCAAGGCCTAACTTGGGCCAAACCTGACACACAGTGACGCCATACTGCACCCATATAGATCCAAATATGGGCCAGTTCAGTGTCCAGTGTATAGATTCACTGAGTGTGCAATAATATCAACATATCACAATTAAATCAGCAGGTTATCACAAAATAAATCCCAATGTGAAACAGGGGATCTGATATCACCCTAAAGTTGTTTATTTTGCAATAATGACTAACAGTTCATTATTTTATTTAATACACAGCTAAATGTATGATAATAAATGGATATGAAATATTGTATTCCATTGATGTATTCAGCACAATAACAGTACAGTTGAATCTAATGTAATTAAAGTGAGACAATAGACTGCTAAATTAATATTTGTTTATTTTAAGGAACAGGAACAGTTCCTTTAAAGAAAAGTGGATTTACTCACTATCATTTCATTTCCGATCCATATTTCAACCCACCAGTATAAAAAGGTGCATTCCTGCCACCTATTGGCCTGGAGTGCAAAGTGTTGGATGATGCACAGAAGAGCAGCCATAGGTGCTGCGTTTTTACTGTAAAACTGCTGTACTGTAACAAATAACGGCACTATAAGTCATTCAGTGCAATGTGAAGGTGAGTAAATGATGACGCAACTTTCATTTTTTGCTATTTAGGCAATCAGTTGACTGCAACAATCGTGAATTAGTGGTCAAGTTTAGTGGTCAAAAATATTTACTACAGAATGCAACTATTGGCCAATCAGAATCAAGTAATCCAGAGTGCTTAAAAATAGAAAAAATAAATAAATATTACAAGAACGCTTGGTTGTAAACATTTCAAACTTGAAAGTGGTGGACTGTTACTAATATGACAAACAGTAACCAATTGTGACTGCAGATAGTATGACTCACACAGTGAATGTTTTATTAACCCTGATGAGGTGAACACACTCCTCACTCACTCTTCCTCAAAGCACAAAAGCGTAGTGTTTAGATTCTCAGGTTGAGCTGACTGTTTGTTCCCAATGTGGAGCAACAGTGTGTGTGTTTAATCATTAAACCACTGTAGAGCTGAACTGGCGTGTGTGAGATGCTGCTTTCTGGGCCTGAAAGTGCACGGTTTCATCATCCTCTCATCATTTTAAAGAAGCGCTGTGAATTGTCAGCAGCAGCAATCAGCATTTCCCCTTCTAAAACTCTATCTGTCTCTCTCTCTTTTTTTGAGACCCTGCAAGCCTTGGTTTTTTCCAGATGTGGCATATTTTTCAATCTCCCTCTCCTCTTCTCTATCCCTCCTATTCTCTTTCTCTCTGCTTTTCTCTCTCTTTCTTTCCCTCTCTCACCCGTCCCGCTCCAAACAGCTCTGTTGCTAGGAGACTGGAGGGGCTGATTCGGCAAGCGGCCACCCCGACCCCCCACCCCCTCTGGCAGTCGCACACACACACAGACAGAGAGTCTCTGAACATTCGTACACACACAGGGGCAGTGAAGGGAGGGGGCAAGAGAAAGGAGGCAGCTGGGTCACACTCGCGCACGCACGCACATATGCATGGGCCGACAGAGATAGAAGAGCCCTAGCAAATATTTACGGTGAAAAGACCTGATAGACTAGAGCAACGTAACGGAACATGACCGATACGGCAGTAAAAGGGACACGATAGAATTGCATATATGTAAGATGCTTTTTGCAAAAGCTTGAAGCATATAGCTTGAGTAGCCAGTGGGACATTACTGTAGTGTCACCACATTAATCTAGTCTTTGCTCACTGCTGCCCCATCAGTGTTCAGATAAACTAAAGCAATGATAAACTAAAGCATTGTAAATGAACAATCACAGATGTACCAGAGTCTTTTGTGGGGTCAAGAATTATTTTTATTTGGATATTTTCTAAAGAAAACTAACTACTCTACTTGCACCATGGTGGTAAATTATTTTGTGCCAGAAGTGGATCATTTCCATGTGCGTTAATATTTGGTTGCTAAGGTGTTAGGAGTGTTTTTTACTGCATTGTTATGCAGTTTCTAGGACGTTGCTAATGGTATTAAGTGTATTGTGCTTTTGTAAGTGATTGCCTTCAGTTGAGTTTATTTCTTATTGTTTCTGGCTCTTTTTATCCTCCACCAGGGTAAGTTAGTTTGCTTAGAAAAGTAATATTGCACCTCTTCTGCACAACCCGCACAATTTGAGATATCATTCGTCGCTACAGGATGACTTCTGTCCAAAGTTTAATTCTATCCGGCCCCTATGAGCAATAGTTATAGTGCTGCAAGCCTTAGCAAACATCACTAATTATATTACAGTGAGAGTGAATTGAGTGTTGTCTGCTATCAGACAACTAGACACTTAATATCCAGCAGTATATTTATGAATTGCTTTGTTTGTTAAAGCTGCCATAACACATTACTGTGATATAGTGCTTGAGGGAAAATGGGGGAAATATTTGTATTACAGTGGTACTGCCAGAAATGTGTGTGTGTATGTGTGTGTGTGCTCATGTGTGAGAGAGGAACTGTTTCAACTGATTCAGATCAGCTTGCTGCAAATCTGATAACAGGTCACCTCTTAAAGTCCCATCTCCACCCTGTGAGGCCAGCAAAATGTATGGACCTACAAATCGTAGAGATCCGTTTTCTCAGCGGGGGGTGGGAGATTTAGAAGAGGGTTACAGGGCAGGGGTGCGGCATGTGAATCTTTTAGCATGAAGGTCAAGGAAAGATGAAGTGTAATCCCTCCGTTCCTTTCCTCTGCTCTCATCTCCTCTTTTCAATCCTCTGACACCCCCCCCCCCCCCCCCCCCAAAAAAAAAACACACACACTCTCTCCACCTTCCTGCAACTATACATTCACGATGCTCTCCCATTAAATCCATATTACACTTTTCTCTCTCTTTCCTTCCACTCTTTCCTTATTCCTAACCCTCCCTCTCATTCAGCTACTCATTTCTTCTTCCCTCCTCTCTATCTCTCTCTCTCTCTCTGTCTCTCTCTCTCTGACAGGGTGTGACGGACGCTTTCAGCTCCTCGCACGGGCGCAGCTCTTCCCTGAGCTCCATCTGAATCCCTGCACCCACATTACCCAGACACAACTGATCATTAACTGTCATCTGCGTTAGTCTGTCACTATAAAGCTTTGGTCTCTATCGTGCTCCCTTGAAAATATTTTGTGTGTGCCTGATGTACAGTTCCTTATGTGTGGTAGTCAAGCAGGATATCAGACATTGTTGTGAGACTGCAAAAGTGAACATGAAATCAAAATGGACCAATTTTTTCTTAATGCACATTCCCAGTGCACATTAATTGTCTTCTTAATCTTTAAACTTTGTCTGAAACAGGTTTCCTTTTCAGCTGACATCACTTAACTATTAGATCATATTAAGCAACAGTATTTATGCACATTTTAGCATATTTGCAATTGCAGTTTGAAAGTGTAATCATATATAATATAATATAAAAAATATTATAAAAGTTTTATAATTCTATCAAACATGTTGCGTTATTCCAAACAAAGTCAAAAATTAAAATAATTATTTTAATTGTTTAATTTAATTGTTTTTCATTTTTTTGGACCAGTATTTCCAGGATGTTAGGTTTGGGACAAAAATTTTCATTTCAATGTATCACTAGACCTGATGAGCTAAACAAAAATTCAAGATTAGTAGGCACAGTCGTAGTCAATAGCCTCGTGGGCAGCTTTCTGACACACAGTGTTGTTGTGCTTCAGGTGAGTTTGAGTCTTGTGGTCCTTTCCACACTTGTTTGCATGTGGGTATAAACGTGTTCTGTTCATGCTTTGAGGTGTCTGCTGGGTCACGTGACCCTGGTGTCATGGTGTAATTGCGTGGTGGGGAGGGGGGGCGCAGACAGTGAGACAACCGGACAGGATCACAACGCTAATGAGAGACTGCAGCAGTTAATTACAAAGGAGAGAGAGAGAGAGAGTGGCACAGAGGGTAGGGAGGGTGAATATGAGGAGGGGGAGATAGAGTGAGACACTCTTTTGTCCCAAAGCTGCATCCTCCCAGAATAGAGATGGAGAAAGCTTTTATTCGCTCGCACACACATGCACACATCCTCCCAAATCCGCTCAGGGAGGCAGCGTGTACCAGGACTGTGTCTGTGTGTGGTTATCTGTGTAGGTGTGCAAGTGTGTGTTTGTAGGAGCTCTCTCTCTTTCTCTCTCTGGTAGGGGGGAGGCCCTGGAGCCAGTTAAAAATGGTGTTAATTTCTTCTCCTATGGGAGAGGAGAACGGTCTCTCCATGGCAACAGAGAGAAGGAGCCGAGGGGAGGAACACCAGAGCAGCACCATCCGCGACCCTCTCTCATCACACACACACAAGCACATGCGGTACACACAAAAACAAACACACACACTGACAATATACATATACATGCACCCTAAATGCACATAACTTCACTTTTCGCATTTATACATTCCTCCTACATTCCTACGGATTCAGACCAAAGGGTTCACACAAATGGACAGATTCTACTTCTGTGATCCCAAAATCTCAAAGACAATAGCATTAAAGATGGGAAATAGTAAGAGGAGAGGAAAGAGGATACTAGATCAGATCACCTACTTCTGAATCAAACATCCATTTCAAGTAGGAGGCTTCTCACTTCTAAGAGACAGACTGAAGTGGGTCAATCAAGCGGTGTGTGTGTGTGTGTGTGTGTGTGTGTGTGTGTGTGTGTGTGTGTGTGTGTGTGTGTGTGTGTGTGTGTGTGTGTGTTTGTGTGTGTGTGTCTAGTAGCACAATCAGAACATGGTAACATGTCCTCTGATATGATTGCTGGCAGCTAACAATGCAAACTTTTAGTTAAATCAATCATTGGTTTGTATAAGAAGCAGCAGATGGACTTCATTAAACAACTTTCAACTTATATAACTGTTCAAAAGTTTAGGAACAGTAAGTTGTGTTGTTTTGTTTTCTTACTTTCTATTCATCAAATAATTATTTTTATATTACCAGATCATATTAAGCAGCAACTGTTTTCAGCGTTGATAATAATGAAAAGTTTCTTGAGCACCAAACCAGCATATTAGAATGATTTCTGAAGGATCAAGTGACTCTGAAGGCTGGAGTAATGTTACATTTTAAAATATATTAAAATAGAAAACAAATTTTAATAATATTTTACTGTATTTTTGCTCAAATAAACACATCCTTGGTGACTTTTCATTTTAATAAAAGTCTCTTTCTTTGAGTTATTGAGTTTTTGCATATTAAACTTTAAGAGGAAGAACTGATTTAAGGACTTTTGGGTCAGTGTTAATGAAGTATGTGAGATAGAGAGCCTTTGTGTCGGTGGACATTGTGGCTGTCTTGTATGTGGCGTGTAGACAGCACAGTGCACTCAGTGGGCTTTTCATGTCGTAACCTGCTATTGCAAATGCATCATGCAAAACTGTTAGCATTCATGCAAATGACTGGTAGATAAAAGGCCACTGTTGAGGTACAGAGTGTCTCTGGGTTTGGAGGGGTGGGGAGGGGAGCTGAGGGAAGGTCTGTTTAGATCCCTTTTTCTCCAAGGCTCTCTGCAGATATGCTCGCTAATTAATCACTTATCATAATGAGATTTTTGCCTGATTTTCTTCCTCAGTGATATGCTAATAAAGGAATCGAAAAGTGGTTTGCTACAGTTTAAGTCCTTCTCTTCTTCACGCATTTGAGTGTGGATACGTGTACTGTTGTCAGCAGTCATTTAGGTGGATAACTGGATATGTGTGTATTTTTGAGATCAGTCGCCAAGAGAAGCAACTCCTTCAGGACAGAGGACAGTGTCCCCTGATCCCTGCAGGCCAGACAACTGCGTCTCTTGAGAGTGTTTCTCTGCACAGATCAGCCTTCTGCTGACCTGGAGTTCTGAGCAAGAGAGGGTAGACGGTAAAAAACACACAAAAACACACATACACTGATGGAAATAGCTGACTGCAATGTTGCATTGGAGAAGGTGTTAGATCTGAAGCTTTTTCCTGCTCACTGTCTCTTATTCAAAGAATTATTACGCTTTAAAGAATATTTACAAGTTGTGATGGTTTGTTTTTATAAAAATTCTGTAATGTATTAGGGCATGGCATTGACACAAATTTCATGATTCGATTTGTTTTCAATTCACGAGCTTGCAATTTAATTCAGTTGCAATTACGATTCATTTTAGATATATATCAGGTACATGTTAAAGTGCCCCTAATATGCTTTTTCATATTACCTTGAATGCAGTGTTTGAGTAAAGCTGTTTGTGAATGTAAAAGGTCTGCAAAGTTTTAAAGATCATAATGCACAATAAATAAAGTTATTGTCTCTCAAAAAAATAATTGATTCTGAACTGCCAAAATGAATCGTCAGTAATTCCAGTCTTACTTTCATAACTTATTATGTAACAATGTAACAAATTTGCATAATGCCCATCTATGGTCTTCATTGGCTGCCCGTGAACAATGTCTATTTTGCCCCGCCCTCACCTCAAACACTGTAGCTGGTTCATGTTGTGTACATGTCAAGAAGATGCTGTTTTCTGCTCTGCAAAATCAAATTCTCTTCAAATGAACTCTTCCAAAGGATGAGGATGTGAAGAGTCAGTGGTTAAAATTACCACAGCGATACAACAGCAGTATAACCTTTTGAAGATTGCTTCTCAAATCTCTGTGACGTCTAAATGGGATTTACAAAATGCTTATCCATTAAAGATGGGACAGTACTCACTTTGGACCACCTTGTTCCTCAAAATCACAACCTGATAGTATTATTAATTATTGATGTATATGTATATTCTACCAGGTGTTTTATATTGAGTAGCTCTGGCTAATTGACTAACTCACATTATTACTGTCTTACTTATCAGCTGTGGGCCCACTCTTACCTAAAATTGTGTCCATTAATGTAGATTGTCTGTTGTTCTTACTACTTTGAGTAATGATAAAGGATGGAGCAAGATTTGTTGTACAGTCACATTTACATTAGTGCTCGGCTAACATTATTGATACATTCCTACAGGTGCAGCACAATAAATTAGAAATATACACATCGGTATGTTGATGGACATACACTTAATAATGCGGATGGTGAGGAATTACAGTTGCAACGTCTCATAATGTATGACAAACTGAGTAGCAGTAGCATATCACTGAGAAACTTCCTGCTCAAGTCGTCCTTGCAATGGAGGTTCGGGTTGAATAACTAGTTCTTCCAATGTTTCATCATTGGACTCGAGCTTGAAATGATATGGTACAAACGACTCCATCATTACTGTCTTTGCATTGTGTACTATCACTGAGGATTTATGAAGCCTCCAGAGGTGAAGTTCAGTTGTGGTAATGGGCATTTCTTTTTTGACATGCGCTGTAAGTAGTAGACCAATCAAAATAGACTGGGCAGTCTGACCAATCAGAGTAGAGTAGGTTCTTGGAAAGGAGGGGCTGAGAGAGACTGAATCTTCGGATGCACAAAACTTCAACTTGTGACTTATTAGATGGCAATATTTATTGGATAGTGTGCGCTACAAATAAAGTTTTGTTCATGCATCAAGTGAAAAACGCATAGACCAAAATATTGATTCTTGGGATTTAAGAAACAATGTTGGTTCATCAAAATGAGAATCGATTAAAATTAAGAAATTAATATTTTCAACCTATAATGTATATAATTATTAATTAATAATTACTTAGTAATTGAATTACTTGGTAACTATGGGTGCAAAATGATTAACAAAATCATAAACATTTAATTTCATCTTGGCCATGCAAACTGTATAAATGTCTCTTTTTCTTTTGATTTTAGACTTAAAATTCACTCATCTGACATCTAAGTTTCTCAACAGATAAGTCATATTAGGTAACAGGTATGATGTAAGATGCCAAAGGTTTTCTGAAACACCTGTATGCTTTTGTAGCATCTCTATCATCCCTCAGTAGATATGATGGATTGAGTGAGTCTCGAATGCTTGACCAGGAGATTTCCCCCAGCTCAGATAGTAAGAATATGCTCATGGTTGTCTTGCCATAGGCCCATACTGCAGAACACTGGCTAAACACTGTCACACACACATACAAAGCAATGAGGATATTTCTGTTTCCGTTGGCATAGCAACAGAAAGCAATCATTTCCCTCACTTAAAATCTTGCAGCATCGTTTCTTCTCCTTTGCCCCCTTAATAAGAAAAATCTTTAAAAAGTCTCCCTTTCGCTGGACTCTTCATCAGTTTCTGAAAATCAACAGAGACATAGATGAAGGGGGGAAAAACGAGTGTGCGAAGGGTAGGAGAGCAGTGTGAAGTCTTACAGTGAGCTGTCGTATATCTGTTACTGTCAGCATTTGGTGCAAATGCAGTAGACTGTGAGATGTGTTTTAAAGGAGGTTTTACAATAAACGCCTATTGATGAACCAGGGCCAGTGTGAGAGAGTTTTGAAATGGTTGATGTGCCATTACTGAGTTGTTAGTAACTAGATGGCTTTATTAAAACGACAAGAATATAGTGTACAAATAACTTGTAGCAGATCTATACAGGTGGAGCTGGGGAAGGTGGAGGGTTTCTGAAGCACGCTGCGCTGCTAAGCAAATGCTAACTCATTTAAAGATTAAGCACGCAGCTCATTGGCTACTAATACAGCAGGAACCAATCATCTGTGACCTATAGATAATGATATGGTTATTAGCAGGTTGAGTTAAGGACTTATTAGCCTGCCCAGTAGAGTTTCATGCCAGAACTTTGTATATCTTTTTGTGGAAACTGTGATACATTTTTTCAGGATTCTTTGATGAACACAAAGTTTAAAAGAACAGTATTTATTTGAAACATAAATCTTTTGTAACATTATAAACAAATATATTGTCTCTTTACAACAATAATGCATCCTTGAAAGGAGCTTTGACTACTTTCAAAAACATCGTATTGACCCCAAACTTTTCAATGGTAGTGTGTATATGCATATTAAATATATAACTAAAAATAAAATTTCTAAATTCTTGTGACAGGTTCAGTGAAACTGTTGGCAGGGCAAGTAAACCCTGAGTGAGTAACCTGACTGGGCAAGCAAAAATCTTTAATTCTAAACACCTGTGAATCTGTGGTTGCAACTACATATGATATTGCGTGTTTTACTGCATGTGAGTGTGTTTTTGCTCCCAATATTAGCCACAGGACATAACAGGTGATAAATGAAGTTACTCCCCCTCACTAGAAAGACAGCAACAAAGAGAAAGAGCAGAAGGAGATCAAGAGAGAGGGAGAGAGAGAATATTAAAGCAACATAGAGAAAGAGTTTGACAGACAGAGAGCAGAGCGAGCTTGTGATGCCCTGCAGCTGAATTGAGCACCACTCTCATGAAACAAAGTCTACAGTGGGCCTGTGACACAACAGATACATATTTAATAGCTTTATGAATGATATGCGCGCAGACAGAAGAGCAAGGGCCGTTCAACTTATATGCTATTAGTGGCTTTTTTTCGCTTCTCTTTCTCTCTTCTTCGTCCACAGAGATAGTGTGATTCTCTTAAAACCACACAGGATAAACAGCCCCCTGCTCTATCAGGTCCCCCTCCTTCTCGCCCCCACACACTGAAACTTGGCACACCCATGGAGTAGCTGCATCCGAGAGGCCCTCCGCCACTCTTCTGCATCCCACACTGCACTGGGGCTCTAACCCACACTATGGCCCCCTGCAGCCCTGCCACCCAGGGGGAGGTAAAAGGGAAGACACTGCTCACATGGGGGGTAGGTGGGGGGTAAAAGCGGAAGATGAAGAGGAGAATGTTCAGGTGGGAGCTGGCAGGGAGCACTCTGGGTGAAGTCAATTTTGTGTTTATTGCTGATGATAAAGAGAAAAGACTGAGAGAGTGTGACTGATAAGTGACAGTGTGGTCTTCCTTACGCTATCTCTTAACACAAAAATAGAAACAGAAAATAAAAGTAGAACTAGGAATTAAAAATTGTAAAAGAAATGTACACATACACACTAACTAACCTCGATGAACATGTCAGTTCAAATATCCTCTTTTCAACCTGCTGCATTTAAAAGACAAACTTTTACATGATGAAAACAATTAGCTACACGTATAGTGCTAAATGGAAGCACGGATATATTGTGCCACTTTTTTCTGTATCCTATTACTGTAAAAAGGTCCCTATTGCCTCTGTTCCTCTTATTATTCTGCTCTGTTTTGTTTGTTCTTCTTTCTTTGTTTGTTGTCTAATTTGCGTACATAGAGCAGGTTGGGAAGGATCCCCTACTGTTCCAGTCCTTAATGAGATAATAATGCTGATGTGAACACACTTAGTGTGTACGTGTGTGGATGGTTGCACTTCCTTGTTCTTGGACACATTGTGGCATGCTGATTGGTCAAGAGCTTGGCAGGGTTGGTATGAAATGCAGTGACCTCAGTTGCTTGGATTCACTGCCCTTTATATTGAAAGCTGTTATGTTTCATATTTTAGTTACTGCCAATTTGGAATTTTGAGGTCATAGTGTAAAATAGCTTAGAAATAACAAGCAGCATTTTATATATATATATATATATATAACAAGCAGCATTTTATATATATATATATATATATATATATATATATATATAATGCTGCTTGTTATTTCTAAGCTATTTTACACATATATATGTGTGTGTGTGTGTGTGTGTGTGTGTGTGTGTGTGTGTGTGTGTGTGTGTGTGTTTGTGTGTGTTTGTACATAGAGTTGTTCCTTGTCCTTGATGAGATAATAGCGCCGATGTGAACAACTCACGGATAGTGTTTTATTTTTATTAATTATAATAAAAAGCAATAATTTTTTTTTAAATTAATTAATTAATTAATTAAAGGTATTAAAGCATTAAATTATCCAAAAACCACTAGAACATTGCTATATATTTTGCTGACATGTGTAATTACATTATCCCAAATGTTTATAATGTTTAAATCCAGAGAAATCCACAATTTTAACCAGTTTTAACCACAATTTTAACCACGACCCGTGTCACCTGTCAATGGCGTCATATCCCCCTCAGCTCTCAGTAGAAACCATGAAAAACTCACTTCCTGAAAAAATGTGTAAGTAGTAGTTGTACTGCAAGCCGGCGATCTCTGCATATAGCAAGCCACAGGTGTTTGTTTTGCACATTCGTGATAGACCACAATTATTCATTATCATTTGCTGCAGGTTCAGTCTCCAAAGATAACCCCATAAAGCGAAAACAGCTATGGAGGTGAACACGACAACTCCCATTATTCCACGCTTCATCACTGCGTCGTCAAGCTACATCTTTATTATTGCTTTGAATAAGCAACGTCTAGCGGTGAAACTTACATACTGTGCCTTTAATTAATAATTTTATAGTTTAATGTTAAATTGTAATCATTAGATTAATAAATAATTTCAAAATAAAATCTACAGTCTTGGTGCATTAACAGTGGCTGAACCAATGGCATGAGTTGGATGGGGATATCTTTTTAGCCAGAACCAATGACAGATGGGGGAGTGTTTGAAAAACCTGTTTGAAAACAGTCATTCAATTTTGTTTTAAAAAGTACTAAAAAGCATGGATAAACTTAGGCTGACATGGGCAATGATTATGTCCTTCGGATGAGACGTTAAACTGATGTCCTGACTCTCTGTGGTCATCAAAATTCCCATGGCCCTTTTTGTAAAAAAGTAGGGGTGTGTCCTGGCCAAATTCCCTCCATTGGCCCTTATCAATCATGGCATCCAAATAATCCCCATCCACTCAATTGACTATCACTCTCTCTCCTCTCCACCTATAGCTGGTGTGTGGTGAGCACACTGGCGCCGTTGTACTGTGGCTGCTGTCGCATCATCCAAGTGGATGCTGCACACTGGTGGTGGTTGAGGAGAGACCCCCTGATATGATTGTAAAGCGCTTTGGGTGTACAGTAGTACATAGTAAAGTACTATATAAAAGAAAAAAAATGTGTGTGTGTGTGTGTATTATGGAAAAATAATGTGTTTTAATTTTATGCATTTACTGCATTTAATGTAGTTTATCTTACATTTCATATAGATGATTGGTGACGAACATGATGCAGGCAACTCACTACATGATGATATAGCAAAAATGCCTCGCATGAATTTTTGTCTCATATATAGGCCTATATGATATAGTTAAGCAAACGGCCTATCACACGATTAACAAGCGCAATATTACATGAGTGCTAATTTTAGTGTAAATGTTATATTGATTTTATACAACAGTTCAATATATAAAAAGTTAATATTGTGATATATTTTACACACAATATTGTCTGTTTTTACTGAATTGTTTTAAACGAAAATATAACCTATAAAGCCAGAGCAGAACTGTTCTGAGCAACACACAGCAGTGTTTCGTTTCTGAATTAATCCATGTTTTGAATTAATCAATCGGGTGAACCAATGATTCAATGGCCCATTCATAAAGAGAGCCATTAGGTGTGTTCTGAAAAAGGTGTCTGAAGAAATCATGGCTGTTTCAGCCTAAAAGTTTATGTGTAATAAATTCTATGTTGAATCAAATAAAATATTTACTTCTTAAACTACGTTTTACAATGTCTATATGATTTTCTGATTTAACACAATAATGACTTTAAATTATCTTTTGGGGGTAATTTCTTTTGCAACTAATTACATTAATTAATCAGCACATCATGTAATTAATTAGATTAAAAATGTTAATCACTTGACAGCCCTAATATATATATATATATATATATATATATATATATATATATATATATATATATATATATATGAATGGCCATAGGCCATAACCTCCCCCATATGACAGGACTGGTCATCTGTGTGACTGACAGATCATATGTGAGATGTAGTGTATATGTCATGCAGTGATAGAAGGCTGTATTAGGATGCACAGAGGCTCTACAGAGGGGACAGAATGACTGATGAAGGGTAAAACAAACACAGTATTAGAGAGCTGTTAAATAATGATAGTGAATGCCAGTGTATACAGACCTCAGATCAGCCACATGTTTTCAGAGAAAGAGAGAGAAAGTGGTGGGTGGAGAATTGTGTGTGCATTCTGGGGGGAGGGCCGTATTTCTCAACAAGTAATTCATATGTGTAATCATGAACTTCACTTTCACATCTGACTTGCACATTCATTCCATTACAGGAGCAATTTATGGATAGAGGATCTGTAATTGCCACAGGCTCACTGGACGTCCTTTGGGCAGTTAAACCCACACATCTGTGTGAAGGGTTAACTATGGCGGGAGACGTTACTATGTTCAGAGTTCTGCCTCATTTCTTCTTAACACAGTCTTATAAATTAAAGGCACGCTGAGAGCTGCCTGTTAGGAGCTGTCAAATGGTTGCATAGCAATTATCTGCTAACGAGGATTAATCGACACCAATTTAGCATTGGTTATTTTGTTAAAAAAATGTAAAATTATACTTTTTTTGTACAAAGTGATCAAAAGGCTCACTTGGTGGCTCCCATCTGCATGATCACAGATCCTTGTTGTGTTTTTAAATGCACAGTCAGACAACTGGGATGTTATGTGAATAGTGAAACGAGTATGAACAGCCATTAAAATACTCATTAAAACAGTCATGTCACCATTGTTCCTAATTTAAGTGCTTATTTTTCTCAGGCTGAGGTGTGCCAGTCTCTGGGGAGTCAGTCCCTCTTGGATGGCAGACAAAGGTCTTTTGGTGGGACCCCTTGAGGGCAATACTCAAAATGGTGTCTTGTTCATGGCATAATGCACCAGTGGTAGTTGAGGACCTCCTAGTGTTCAAGAAAACAGTCACTTGCATGTTTATCCCAGCCTTTACACTAGATTAAATGTGGTCATTTGTTTTATATATATATTCTGATTTCATAAAAACACAAATCCCTTCTGTAATTATAGGTCGTGATTACCATTCATGTCTATTAAACTAATATTAAAACTATTATCGGCCAGACTGGGGCTTTAAATAAGCTTCGTGACCAAATACCTTTATGCATCGGAAAAAAAATAAATAGCAACATCCTCGCGCATCCTTAGGGATGCAAAAAAAATTTCCATTCCCAGGGCATCAAATTGATTCTAAATGAAATTTTGCTCTGGTTGTCTTTCTAATGATGGATTCTGTCATAGTCCTGGGATGTGTGAAAAAACGCGAGCATTGTAGAGCAGAACAGGTAGGTTACCAGAGCAACGAGTGCCAACCGTCCGCTCCGCCCTCATCCGGTACAGAACAATGCAAGTGCTCTCCCTAACCAGAATAAAAACGTATAAGGCACGATAGTGAAATAGTTGCGCGTTTTACATTATACTTGCTCAAAGTACCGTTTTTTTATTAAGTGTTTAATGTTTGTTAAATGCCGCTCTAAATGACACATTGATCGGCGAGCGCGCGAGCGCCTGAGATGCCCACAGGAGGATGGTGCGCGAGACCCTCAAGTGGTCCGCGAGAGGAGCTTAAGTCCCCCAAACATAGATTTACCGGAACATACCGATTATTTACATCAATATAGCTGTTTTTTTTAACGTCCACCATGTTGTTAGCCCCTCGGGAAAACTCTCGCGCCCCTCTGCGCCCCGGCATCCCCAGCAATTGGGTACACGAGCTCACCACACTCGCGCTCCCGCCTCGAATCGAATCGTCCAGTGACAAAAACCAAAGTGAATAAAATCGCGTTGTCTCAATCAACATTATCATGATTTGCTGAGATGGAAAAACGGGCCACGTTGTGATTTTCTGTGACATCCCGATCCCGTCAGCAGGACAACGTCATGCCAATTCGTCAGATACCATTACTACACCACCGTTATCGCCGGTGCGTTGCTATGGCAGCCAGCTCTCAGAGTAAGGCTGTTCTGCCCGGTTGGGGTGAGGGATGAATATGCTCGGTCAACCCGAGGTGTAAGATTGAAAAGTTGCGCACAGCAATGTGGGTTGCGCGTAGGTGGAATCAAACGAGCGCTGTCCCGAAGCATATTGAGAAAGGTCTAAAGCATCGGCAGAACCATATTGAGAGTTGAAGTCCCACAATCACAAACACAGTTCACTCACATATTATCAAGTGGGAAAAAAGCACTTTACCGTAGACTTGACAGGGACGTACAGGACGGGCTTCCCCGATGGCTCTTTCTTGTTGTGCTCGCCCAAGATGTTGCTGCCGACCTGAAACCCTTTGGACTTCACCCAGAATTTGAATTTGGCGTTGATGTGGCTGTTGTCGACATAGACACCGTCGGACTCCTCGTTCTGAAGCAGGGTCTGCATTATTTTGTTGTATTTTCGGCGCGTGACGGTCTTTGTTTTACCCGAGTCTCCGTAAGTCCGGAGACACCAGTCCTGAAATTCGCTGAACATCTCTGCCTCCAGCACGACGGGACTTCGGCTCCTTTTTGTTAAATCCGCGCATGGTTTCTTAGTTGCCATTCCTTCCTCTTTGTGCCCCTATTCGAACGATCAAATGCAACTACAACGCCTGAAAATGATAGTAGACTCCCCCTCCTCTCCCTGTCCCGCTACGAGGATGGATCGCTTCGACACCGGTGCTGGAGGTCCACCTCCGCTAAACAAGACGAAAAAAAAGTCGTATTACGTCTGCCTGTTTCGGGCAGTCGCACACCTGTTTGCAGAGAGACGCCTCGCTTACTGTCCCAAACCGCAACGGCAAATGTCACTTGCACACATCATCCGCTGAGGAACTGAGAGAGGGGGCCGTCCTACCAAGCGGGTATCTCCCACCTGTGCGTAAACGGCTCGAGGACCAGTGTAAGTGGGAAAAACCCCGAGGGTCTATACCGTAAACGTAAATAAAACGCAATCCTTCCTGGCTTCAGGAAGGGATAAAAAGAGCTCGCGGTGACAGACTTTAACGGCCCACTTTTTAAACGACCGGCGCGAGCGTTCTAATACGGGATATGGCACGAGCCTGTTGATGTCATACGGGCGGGAGAATCCTTAGCAAAAACGAATTGTTCGAATTAATTTAATACTGATGTTTCAATTTAAAAAAACGCTATGCGGGTTGAAATAGACTGCCTTCACGAGCCGCCGTCACGCGCTAGGACTGTCCCACTCTTTCCACCTGTTTGAATCGGACCTGCGCGTGCACTGCTGAAGCCACGCTAGAGACCGTCCCAAATTGACATTTCTCGTTTATAATCTTCAGGATTTAATAGCTGCTGGTAGTTTTGTGACAGAAACGTCTGCCGTGCCTCAGAATAAGATAAAAAAGCAGCCGTAACGAAGTAGTAGACTGTTTTCTTTCTATCTTTTTTCTTTCTTTCAGGAAGTAGACGGTGCAGCGCGTGGACGCAGTGGTTACAAAGCGGGTAGGCAGTAGCTAGTGTCGCAATAAAGAGAACATTTTCCTATTCAGACAAAAGAGGAAAAGGACCGACTTGACATTTCTACTAATCAACATTAGTGAAAACATCCCTATTGAAATATATTGAATAAAATACAACATACAATAAAACTGCAAATGCATCGATATAGTTGAAATGTTTTGTTCTCTTGTAAAATATTAGTGATTACAAAACAACAATAGCAATACCATTTGGTAACCTTTTGTCTTAATTTTTTGAGTAGTGTGGTGATTTGGGGGTATTTTAAAATGTTACAGTAGCCATTGATGGTCTTCTCAATCTACTATAATAAAATGTTATAGGCAGTAAAATCCACTTTTTTCACTATTCAGTTATAATAATGCACTTGATACTGTGGATGTACATTGAGTTCAGTAAATTTTACAATGATTGATTAATTTCAGGTAAATTGATCATGGTGCTCTGTTGACAAAGTAATTAACTCTTGGACAACTGTCAGCACTTTGCACAATCGTGAATATTAATATGGATTGATATTTGTGGTAATTTCCCATGTTAAACAGTAACTAGTGATTCTAATATTCAACTTAAAACATTATATAGACAGTTTGAAGAATCTTTGCTGAATGCTGTGGCTATTATAGGATATATATATATATATATATATATATATATATATATATATATATATATATATATATATATATATATATTCATATATAAAACTGCTTATGACGTGTGTGTTCAAGTGTGGTTCAGTGTCCTCTGTTAGGTTCCATGTGTGTATTTGGTCTGTTCATTTCTAATACACTCTGTGACAGAGTGCTCATGCTTGGCCATGTATGTGTACATATTAGTTGCATTGTGCTTGTGTGTGCGAGTGCTGGTATGTGAGCATCCTCTCTTTCTGTGTGCAGTCAGTAGTGTGAGTGCTCCGGGGCTGTGTCGAGGACCATGCTGGGACTGCTGGTGATGTCGGCTGCTGTTGCTATGACAGCAGCTCAGCTCCAGCAGCTGAAGAAGCAGAACAGGCCGCCTGTATCTGCCCCATCCAGACTGCATTGCCTCATCCAGAATCTTCTCTCAGTCCTAGAACCTGTTCGGAGTTCTAAAAGGCTTCCCTGGGTCTGGAATCACTTCAGAATTTCAGAATCTTCCCTGAGCTCCGAAGTTCTGTCAAAAGGTCTGGGATTCAATGGATGAAGCAGACAGGAATGTGTCCCTTTGATGTTCTCTGATTCTTAAAGGGGTATTCCACCTTGTTTACATACCATGTTCATTTTGCCCAGCAGCTAGTATTGACTAGTCAGTTCCAATAAAATGTTTGATTGACAGCACTAAATCCTCTTTGATTGGCACAACCCTGTGAATCTGTCCCAGATGTGCACCCCTTTAGTTAGAAAAAGATATTAACAAACCAATTAACATCACTAGCCAAGGCTAAATTTAGAATAAATAGATTTTTGAAGAAAATGTGCTGTATTTAAATCCATCTTTTTTAGTTAGTCATCTTCTCATTATTTTACTTTTCTCAGAAGAAATATATATATTTTTTTTTTAATAAGATAGAAAAATTGTACAGAGGTGTTTGAGAATTTTTTTTTCATTGGTCTTGCAACAGTAATACGTGTAAAACGATAAACAATGTTAGAATATAGCAACGTGTGGGCATGTACAACTAATTACTTGATCTTTCAAACACCTTGAAGAGCCATGAAGGACACATAAATGTTAAAGTTAGCTAATTAGTAACTATATCAAGCCAATTATGAAAAAGATACATAAGTTAGAGTGATTTAGTAAGATAACGAACTTTGAAATTAGACATTTATTTGCTAAAAATAAGCCAGCTATATTTTTTACGTTTTTATTTGATTGTGTGTTTTATAATCATTAGTGGAGGTATTTTACATGCAGTTATAAAGTAAATTATTATTATTTATTACTTATTGCTTATGGGACATGACTTTTTTAATATTATAAACTATAATATTTTTTTTAATATTTAATATTATAAACCCACAAAATATATAGATAAAAAAATACATAAATGAGGGACAACCAAAAGATTTTCTGAACATTTTGGTCTCAAACACCTGCCCTTTTTTAAAATTTACCCTTACCTTTGTTTTACCTTTTTTCCCTTATGTCATGAATCACACCTTTTAAAAAAGATATATAGATGTTCCACAGTTACCATATTGACTTGTTAAGCTAAATATTGACAGGCTTTCCTATAAAGCTTTGATTGCAAATTTTGAGCTTAACATATATATATATATATATATATATATATATATATATATATATATATATATATATATATATATATATGAAAGAAGTCAAACATATATATATATATATATATATATATATATATATATATATATATATATATATATATATATATATATATTTTTTTTTTTTTTTTTTTTTTTTTTTTTAAATAAGACAATTAAAAATGTCATTTAAAAAATGTAACCCAGAAACCCAGTTAGGTTTATGTTTTGTTGTTGATCCGTTAAATATATTGAATACATTCCATGTGTTTTGGGCAGCAATTTCCCCCTTAAAATGAAATTATTTTGGTAGCCTATTTCTTTTATCATAATCAAAAATGAACAAAACTATAACCATACTGGTGTACACCTCTGGACATAAAAACTCTCGCTGCAATGTGCTCTTCAGGTGTGAATTTTCAACTGAGGACATTTCTCTTAGTTTCATCATTTTGACCAAACTCTGGACAGAGACGTGCGAATTCCAGGTCCGGCCCGTGATTGGTCTGTTTTGGGCCAGAGAATTCTTTCTGAGTTAGCAGATCAGCTCACATGACTAATCGCTGACAGGCAGGGAGGTTAAAAGCAGAGCTTACCCTAACATTTCGACATCATGCCTTCTGGCTATGATTAAACGTACTGGCACTGAAGCGAACGCTCTTATTTTTGTCCTTTTGCGTGTTTTTCTATGAGTTTATGTTTCTGTGTCATTCCCTTTCTGTGTTTCACTCTTCGTTCTGGCCACACACACAGTGCGCACCACCAGCCTTTGGCTTCAGCATGCCAGGTTTCTGTTACAGCAACAAAGGGTGTATCTCACTCCCATTGAGAGCGTGTGTGTGCAGAAGTGAATGGGAAGAAGGGATTACGGTGCCAGTGCAGAGGAGGCTGCCGTTTTGTATGTGTGCACTGCTGCTTATATTTGCCGGCTCAGGGTGGGTGTAACTAAAGCTGCGCATTAGCTTAGAACTTAGCTTACGAAAAAAAAAAAAAACAGTCACCCTTTTTCTTTTAATCTCCCCCTCTCTTCCCTTCATTTCTCTCTCTTAAAACATCTTCATTCCATTTTGTCCTCCTTTACCTCAGTTTCTCCCCATCCTTTTCGTCGATCGCTTCAGTTTTCTCTCTTTCCACTGCATCCTCCTGCGCTCATTCATCCAGTTATATGTCTGTGTGAATATATATTTACATAATAAATATAACAAGCTAAGGAAACAGCAAGAAATAAGCTGACGTTAACAAGGGCGACTTCTGGTGCGTCATGTGATTATAATGATGACTGTATGTGACTGTATCTGTCCCTTTTAAGACCTTTTGACTTTTTTGACCTTTGCCCCTTTAGATTGGTGCCAGAACACCCTGCGGCCCAAATTACACCAGGATCAGCTGGTGGGATGCAAAGGAGGAGGGGGTGCGTATATTTGCGTAGGGAGGGGGTTTATCATTTCACGTTGTTAATAAGCCCCTCGCTTCATAATTAAACCCCCCTTAATACTCTCCCCTTCCCCCTTTGCAGGAGGACAATGATGAACCTTCAGCAATCGTCTCCATAACCCTGTCATTTAGAATGGGAGGAGGGAGGGAGGCCAGGGAGAAGCAATCTCTCCCCCTTTCTGGTCCCTCAAAGGGTCACATGACTCATCTCAGCCCTACGCCGGCAAGCCTGGCTCTCTAACTGTGGTGATTAGTGTCAAGCAGGAGATGTAGTCTCATCCTGGTTCTGAGATGTTTAGTGGGATGCACTCTGACTGTGTATAAATTAAGGGGAAGCCTTGGAGACTTCTGTCATCATGTACTCACCCTGCTGTTTCAAACCAGTATGACTGGAAGATACCTGAAGATGATATGTGTTTTTATGTCCATACAATGAAAGTCAGTAGGATTTGATATTCATTTGGATCCAATCAACTTTCATTGTATGGACAAGAACAGCTGGAACCTTCTTCAGAATATTTTCCTTTTTGTTCCACATTGTGGAAAAAAATAAGTTTGTTATAACATTATGATAGTTTTTGTTTGTTTGTTTGTTTGTTTGTTTGTTTTTTGGATGAACTACAGACCTACCTTTAATATAACTTGAAGTCCTCGCTCCGTTCATCAAATCTGATGCCTTATGTGGTTCTCTCGTAAAAAATGAACATTTTACCAATCTAAGGAGACCTAAAAGAATGAAAGATTGAGAAAGGAAAGCAGAGAATGTGTGGGCAGTGCTGAATCAGATGAAGTTTAAATGCTGACGACGAACATTAATTATTCTCAGTTGGTGACTGATGAGGAGTTGACTGATGATCTATTCGCTGCTGCCACCTTAAGTTCAGCCACGGAACTGCATTCGTAATGCAGTATGCTTTTGTCTAAAAGCTGCTGGAATAAATAGATGTAATCAGTTTATTCTATGCATTTACCTTGGATGGCAACACTTTCAGAGTAATGACCAAGCTGACACATTATTATTAGTAGTATTATTATTTATTTAATAATGAAGGCAGTCCATCAGAATGGCACAGAATGACTCTCCTGTGCTCTATTCTGAACAGTTCAAAACATTAAAAGTCAGTACCATAATCTGACCTTAAATCAGTGATTTATTCAATTCAGGTCCTGGAGGACCAACACGGTACATTTTGTTCAGGTTTTTCCAGGATCAATCTTGAGACTCTTCTAAATAACTATGAATTGCTGTTTCCAGTTGTCTCTCACTCAATCTTTGTCTCTCTACCTCTGTCTTTCTATGCAGATAAGCCATGCATTCTTCAGCAGGTGTTAAATTGCTTGTACTGGGAGGTGGTCGGCCTGTTTGTCATCCAAACTGAGGAAGAAGTGAGGGGGAGGGAGCGAGCACACGAACGAACGAACGCACGCAAGCAAACACACACAGACAGCCTCGTGGGACATCAGCGTAGGGTGGGCCAAGGCCTGGGCGTGCAGGCTGGGGGGCAGTGGGGAATGTCAGGACAGGAGAGCCAAGAGGCTGTTGGGAAACGACAGAATGGGCATGGTCACCATGGCAACGCAATTGGCCCAAGCAGTTCGAGGCAACCGGTAACCAAGTAACAGGAAATGAGCAGTGAAAGGGGAGAAACAGAGACAGAAGATAGAGAAGGAGGGAGGTCTTTGCTAATGGGACACACTTGAACTCTTGATGGACACTGATGTTAATTTACAAAGGTGCACTTTATATGTGTGTAAATATGTATGTTTAAACATCTGTCTGCATCCTAAAGTAACAGCAGCTTCGACCTGTGAGGGGCACCATATGTGAAGACTGGCAGACTCTGGACTACAGTTCCTCTCCTGACACCATTATAACAAACTGTGACAGCTTTGACACATGGGGTTAGAAGCAGAGAGAGAAAAAGGTGTAAAGCCCATAAGCAATAAGTATGGATGGATGGATTGATGGATGGATGAATGGATGGATGAATAGATAGATAGATAGATAGATAGATAGATAGATAGATAGATAGATAGATAGATAGATAGATAGATAGATAGATAGATAGATAGAGTGTAGCATATTTTATATCGTTTTTAATACATATTGCCTTTATGTAAGCTCGTTTAACAAATATTAGAAGTAAAAATTAAACATTTAGAAGTAATTCAAGTGTAATTGACCAGTCTCTGTTGTCCTGTTTCCACCGTGACGGCGCTGGAAATCGTGCCGGAGATGGCTCGCGTTCGGCGGGGGAACTGCTAACTTCAGACTGCCGCCTGCGTTTCACTCATAGCCGAAAAATGCCGATTTTTTTTTTTTTTTTTTTAGATAAAATAAACGTACATAAACCTGTATTTTACCGAAGACATGCACCAATTTTACGGAGCTGCACTGCTTTCTCCTGAAGAGGTCGCAAAAAGCCCGCGGTAAATAACTCAACCCCTTGGTTACGTCTGGTCTAACCCAGGAGCTGGGTAACACAAAAACTACTCTAAAAATGCTGGGTTAAAAACAACCCAAGTTGGGTTAAATATGGACAAACCCAACAGGTTGGGTTAAAGGGCACCTTATTATGCCCTCTTTAACAAGATGTAATATAAGTCTCTGGTCTGGTCAAGTTTCAGCTTAAAATACCCCACAAATTTGCCCCTATTTAGGGGTGAGCAAAAACATGCCTTTTACTATATTACTATATTGCTGGCTAAAAAAATAAATCCAAAATTGGTTGAAGAAAATGGCTGGGTGAAAACAACCCAATCCCTGGGTTTGTCCATATTTAAGCATTTTTTAGAGTGCATACTGGAAAAATAACCCAAATAAAAAGGATCTGGGTTGAAAAAATAACCCAAGATTTTTTTAGAGTGTGTATAGATAGATAGAAAACTCACTCAAAAATGATCTCATTTATTTAATTTTATTTTTACTTTTTGAAACTTTCATCAATGTAGTTTCCATAACTTGTTGAAAAGAGTAAGTATCAGTCTTGTCGTCTTGACAACATGTCTGTGGGCTTTAGAGGCAAATATAGGCCTAGTTCTGAACAACCACTCACTTAGCAATTCATGAATCATATTGTACAAAGACTTCTGTTAATTAAGATGAGGCAAATATGCAAAAAGGACTTCTTTCTTCTGCAGTAGTAACAAGTCCCTCCATCTCACAATTTTCCCTGTACGACCAGATGCCACATAAATGACATGGGAGACGTCTAATGAAATCTGAACTATAACCAACAATAACTGGATGAAATCCAACAAACTGCATGCTTTATTTATTCATAAATAGCAGGATAGCAGATAACACTTTACTCATTTAATACTTGAACAGCATTATAGTGCTCCATAATTATTGATCATCAAAAATGTTATCCTGTCCCTATGAAGTAATCAACAATAAACTCACTCCAAATCTTTCCATCAACTTTTTAAAATCTAGAAATTTGAGTATTGAGACATTATTTCAGAGTAACAATTTACCAACATCTGACTGTGAATATCTGTAGGTAATACTAAACTGTAAAAATAAATAAATAAATAAAAAATGTGTTTGATTATACATAGATTGTTAAATATTCGTTTGAAGAATTCTGAGACCTATTTGTCATCAAACATAAACCTGGTTTAGTTACCTGGACCAGTTTGTAAGTAAAAATGGGGACTTGTTTGACAAGGCAATGTAGCACTCTCTTGTTCTCCTTATACACGTTTATAAGTTTTAATTGTGTTGCAGATCTCATAAAGCTTGTTTCTATTAGACTGCATGTTTTTAGTAAGTAAAGGAAAGATATAAAAAAATTGTTGACAAGTAATGTTAATAGGCAATGCTGAGGGCTGCTTATCAGAAGGTTGTTGGTTCAAGCCCCACAAAGAGTGTAACTTCAGCTATCAATCTCGAGTCCTTGCAGGCACTTAACCTAAGGTTTCTTCATGGGGACTGACCCTGCAGACTAAAGCAATTCACCTGAAGAATCTGCTAAATTACTGTTTTCTACCTTTTCTACATTTAATATTATTCTCTTTACAGACTTAGTATAATTGGAGTTAATAGGCCAGTGGGTTAAACATACCTTAATTGTGTAAGACTGTGTATGCATGCCTGTTTACTTAAGTGTAGCTTCATGTGGAGCAGAGTGGTTACCATGGAAACTCAAGGTCAGTGCCTTGGCATGTGTGTATGTGTGCGTGTTTGACTCCTGGGGGTATCGTGGCCGGAGCACAGCAGGGATCCTGCAAAGAAAGTGTTCTAATTTACTGCTAAAGATTTTGATTTGTAATGACTAATGATAATAATACATTATTGTTAATGACAATTAACAAATTACAATATAATAATAATAATAGCCCTACTTTATTATAATATTTTATTATTACATAATTGTTATTATTAAATAATTAAAGGTTAAATTAAAGGTTATGTATAATAATCAGCTGAACATCTCATATTAGCTAAACGGACAAATTGAAATAGGTTCTAATAACAGTTGTAATTACCATACAAGTCCAATAGAGGGCGACCTGTGTATGTATTAACGAGGCAAACTATACATTGTGCTTTTGAAGCACATTTTTCAAGCAGGTGGAGTTGTTCTGTGAAGGGAAGTAACGGCTACACAATTGCCATGTGTTTGCCACATGGTCTTTGAGAAAAAATAATTGTATTTGGATTACAAATGATGAAACAGCACATTGTCTAAAAACTGAACAGTAAGAAGAAATAGGCTAACACTAGTGAAATGTATATGTGGCCTGTCATACTGTGACCAATACTGAAAACCTTGTGGTGACCCCATTGAAGAGTACTACAATGACTTCACAGCCAAAGTGTTTATGACCCTCTTAACTCCACTCACACCCTCCCACAACAAACTCAGTCACACATTAACAGATGCATCTGCTGCACTTGTTTAGTACTGCAAAAAAAAAAAAAAAAAAAAGTATATAAACACCCAGTGTCAGAAATTATCTTTATTAAGGAACTAATTTTCAGTGGCATTTTCAACCTTTATGGTGGCATACCTTTTGTTGTAAAAACATAGGCTACAGTATGTTGTCAATTTACAATCAAGTACTTTAATTGGGTACTTTTAAAAATCTGTAGTAAATACACAAGATCAGGTCTGGGCGTAGAACAGAACATTAAGAAATATATCGTTTTACATTTTAAAAAGGAAACATTAACAACAAATAATTATAAATTACTGCTGAAAAATATATGAAATATATCAAACATTATGTTAAAAAAAAGAAAAAAAGAAAAAGAAACATGACTTCACTATAGGCACATTTCTTGTCTCGCATTTTAAATTACGGACATTTTTCTTCCTTTTGTGACATTTTTGCCCTCAGCCCTGGTTAATTTCTGACATAACACACACAAATAAGTATTAAGTGTTGAAATAAAAAAAAAACTCTTGGGAAAATTAATAAGACATAAACACAAAGTGATTTAATGTCACCTTTTAGATTTTATATAAGACATAAACACAAAGTGATTTAATGTCACCTTTTAGATTTTATACAAGTGTCCAGAAAAGTTTACAATACTCCACTGAACTTTATTACATGCGTTGCAATTCCTTCCCTCATCCCTGTCAGTCAAACCCAGAATCAATCAAGATGATTGGCTAGAAAAGTCTCACAGTGAGGAGACACAAACAAAGGCAGCACTCATGCTGTGGCTGTAGCCGATTGGCTGTGACAAGTGCCATGTGACCCCCTGTGGTGGCTGTGAGTTCCCTTATCCTGGGAACTTGTGATGAGTTTGATCGCACCTGTCAGGACCTGACCTCTAGTATTGTTTTCTGTCTTTTCCCTGTCTCAGCTGCTTACCACTCTCATTCATTCACCTTCGTCTTTCTCTTAGGGATTTTAGCTCAGCCTTTCCCTTTAAAAACACACCTTAAAGAACATAGACTTTCTCAGCTGACATTTTGAAAGTTTTGAAACCTAATACTGCTCAAAATGTATCCACAGTACAACCTAAGTTGTGAAAAGTTTAATTACTAACTCAGCTTCAGCCAACCCAAATAGCTCTCTGCCCTTAAAAAATTAATCATTAATAAAAATGGCCCCATCTTGACCAGTAATAATGCAAGAATGAACTATAATCTACGCTTAAGGCATTTGCAAGACAACCAACTTTATGAATGTACCATCACATTTACCGTTGTTCAGCAACTTGTTTGTGTTCCAAATAGAATAGAAATCCATGTGATCAGGTTTTTCACATAAGAAACTATTTCCCACACAGATTTCGTCAAGGGTTAATGTTGGTCATGTTGACCAACAGAAAGTTGCTTGGTTTCAAAGTGACACTTCATTCATCACTACTGACAACAAACAATGGAACTTTTTTTGCCCGTGCCACACGTTGAGTCAACAAACCTATTTTTTTTTTTCTACTGCTTTTTTTATAGGCCAATTTGGTGCATTGAGTTTTGCAGCTATTTCTCAAGAAAAACTTAGTTGGGTGAGAACCAGACTGGCTTTCTTTCCTGTTACTTACAGGGTGCTGCCCCTTGATAAATAACACAAAGCCTACCTTGACCTCAGTGACCCTGCTGTGGTAGACTAGGCGTGACTAGCACTGAGTGAGATAGGATTTGCCATCTCAATAGCGAGGTGACTGATGTGACGAGCTGTCTGGGTCCTTAGGTTCATCTGTAGCTGAAGGCGAGAGTGGAGTATTTGTGTTAGGAAGCATTTTTCAATCTGCTGCTATTTTTAAAGCAAGTGAATCTGTATCGAGTACTGCAATGTGACATGCTCCATCTAAAACTAAACATTTTATAAGCTCATTTTTCACTATGAAATATATTTACTTTTAAAAATAAATTTGCCACTCCACTATTTAAAATGAATTACTGAATTAATGCAAAAAGTTGGCAAATAACGAATAAAATGGTGACCAGTCAAAGCATCTAAGCTATACGCTTACTAAGACAGAATTTTCATGTCATTTCTTTGACAGAACTCAATGGAGATATTTTGAATGTGTTTTCCAATCAATTATAATAAATGGGCTGAAGATTTCACACTTCAGTCAGAATGCAAAACCTTATCTAAACCTTCATAAAAAGTGATCTATATGACTTGATGTTCACTGAAAGTTCCTAGCTTTCCTTGTTCATGAGAGATGTGCAATGTCTGATTCCTGAATAAATCATTCTTTTAAGTCAGTTATTTTCAATGAATCAGAACTGGTCTAAATGATTCCTTAACTAACTGGACAGATCTTGTTCCGCACACATTTTGGTAGCTATATAGCATGAATTAGACCACTTTTATGTTTACTTTTTGGTGCTTTGAAGCTTCTCTATAAAGACAGTCTTATTTCCTTGTGTGTACAAATAAAAGAAAGTTTGGGGCACTGTGAATATTAAAGTCCTGTCATCATTTAGCCTACTCATTTCACTATTGCTTTAAAGCAAGTGAAAAACCCAGGTATCCCAAATGTTTTCATTTCCTAAAAAGTTGTACTTCACAAACTAGCATACAGCTACAAATAATAACGAGAAACAATATGTCTCAAACACAAGTTAAATGGTCACTTTCTCAAGGGTGCCAAAGCAGACATTGTGAAATATGCATGAAAGAGATTTATGTGTGGGTATATGTTAGGTTTTAGTGAAACCGTTATTTTCAGTTTCAAACAGCATACATCTGGAGGGGGCAGGAAGGAGAGAAGATAAAGACTACTGTTTTTTAGAGCAGAGAGCGTGATAGGGATCGCTGACTACATATTTCACTTCTGATAAGGAAATCACTTCAGTTTAAACTTCCGTGTTGCATTGGACATTCAACTTAAACATTAAAACAAAACCTTTGCTCTTCTCCTGTTCTCTCTCATCTCTTTTTTGTGATAAGATGAAACAAGTGCTTCATATTATTAAAATGTTCCTCACACTAAGAAAAAAAAAAGGTTATTTTAAGAACTGATAATGGAGAGGTTCTTTGGGGAACCCAGAATAGATCTTCTATTGGCATAACAAAAACCCTCTTTGGGAACCTTTATATAGTGTTGTTGCAGATGAAAGCTGACATAAGTTTCCTTCTGTTAAGGTGAAAAGTGGTTAGAAAAGAACTTCTTCTCATTGCAATTCCAACCAGAAAGCACACTTTGAGTGTAAACACCAAACGGAATTGGAAAAATAAGAGTTGTTTTCAAACAGGTTTCCTAGACTTTACAATTGTCAGAAAAACAGGCCCTGCCCCAAACTGTTGTGTCAACATTGTTCTGTTGGGTTGGTTGAAATGCTCATACGTTTCAATAGTGCCACATTGCTTTTTGAGGAAATTAACCAACAGATGTCTTTCTTATAGCTCTACATTTTAAGATAGAATAAGATGGAGAAATACAATCACACAATACACAAAAAATAATTATCAAAGAAAAAGAAGGGATAGCTACTTTGTGAAAGAAAGAGTGAGAAAGGGAAAATAAAAAATCCTGATCCATTGGTGTAGACTCGCCTGTCCTGTCTGTCCTGCTTTGCCTGTAAACAAAGTATGCCTACTGATGTTAAAACAAATAAAAGTGCAATCACGATTTGAAGGGATGGTCATCAAACCTGCATCTAAACTAATCCAGCTCTGTCATATAGGTATTTAGCTATATTCCTTTTTCTTTTTTTATGTATTAACGTGCTAATGCCATTGTCACTTGTGTTAAAGTGGTATTGTGTTTTTATATGACTCATTTCTCCTCGAGCTCCAATATAACTTACTCACATAAACAATTTTTATGATTAAAAAACGAGTTTGTTTGTGTAGGCTATACGCACCAGATTGGCTGTGCCGTCTTCCATAGTAGAACGGAAAACATCACAACGTTTTGATGTGTGGCTGAATGTAAACAGTATAGGGGTCGCAAATAGTGGACTAAAATGAAATTTACAATTTTACGGGATTGTCTTACATTTGTGGAGCTAGTAAAGTGTCTATAAACGAAGTGGAACCGAATTGCGTCTTAAAGTACACAAAACGAGTCACATTGCAGAACAAGCCAATTCAAATTGGCCAGCCATTTTAGGTGGTGAAAAGCAAGCCCCTTTCCCTAAGCTTTTTTTTTTTTTTGGCGCCAACACACGTTCAACTCGCGCGCGCGCACCGCCCGCCATTTCATTGTCACTAACCTCTCATTGTTTACTGTAGGCTAGAGAAAGTTGATATTTGCGATATACGACGTTAAACACTTTATTCACATTTGACAATAAAAGATGTAATTTGGTCTCTGGGTAGTAAATTATAACAAAAAATTTACAAACATTAAACCTTTAATTTAACAACTGATCTCACCAACTAGCTACTCAACAACCATGCGCGTGCTCGCCACGTGGCTTTGTGACCTTTTCATTTAATCAGAAATTATTGATAATTTAAAAGGATTAAATAAAAAGTTAATAATCCTTCAAACAAATAAATTGACTTTATGGGCGTATAGTCTCACAATTCTAAAAAAAAAAAAAAAAAACTCTGGATAATTTTGCACATTACATTTTGTTAACATTATTTCGGTAGTGTTAACGAAATGTTCCAAAAACGGTTATGGGTTTAAACACTACCAGAAATTAATCGAGATATTTTTAAACTCAGATAAAAAAAAAATAAAAATAAAAAATCGCGAATGCCCGTTGTTGGCGACAGAGTCGTCGCTAATGATTACGAATAAAACAACTGAGGCAGCCGTTAAGTCAGTTCATCTTTATCTCACATCTGTATCCTGACGTGAAAATGGCTTTTTTTTGCCGAAAAACAACACGATATTTCGCACGTTTGAGAAATCTTAGCTAGCTGTATAGCACCTCCCACTTTGGCTTCTACAGGCCAATCCTTGTCAGCACAATGCATATGTTGGGGGAAGGCATTGGGGTGGTGTGGGGATTACCTTCTAGACTGGGGAATAGCGAGGTCTCCGGGACCAAGGTACAAATAAGGTAGGACATACTTGATTTTTTTAAAAGCACGTTTCGATGTGTTAGATTCTATGAAGAGTCGCGGTTCTGCTAATCAGAAATCCTTCGTATGTTTCATGGCCTCGTACAGTTTCGCTTCATGTGAGCGACCATTACAGATACACAAAGACATACTGACAAAGGCAACCGGTCTTAATACAATGAGAACACGGATATGGTTTATGAAAAAAAGTGTTTGCGTTATTTGCAAGCATATTTTGCGCTGCATGTTTACGTTTACGTGTAGGTTAAAGCGACTTGCAAAGTTAAAAACATATAAATGAAGTAAACATTTGTCTCGTTAGCGTTAATCCAGTTGTTTTGAAAGGGTTTGAAAAACAACAAGGAGTCATTGTTTAAAAATCGCATGCTATAAACACTACAATTTGATCATGTCATTCCACAAATAAATCAAGTATTAAACATAAACAATGTTTAAAAATCCACGTGTTTCTTTCATACTTTAATTTAGATTTCGTGTGCATATTGTTTGCGATCGACGGTGTATCAAGTTGTTGTCACCAGTTAAACCTGTAAAAAGTGAAAGCTACTTTTTAAGCCTGCTGCATTCGCGGCAAAAATTACCCCGCGAGACTTTCGTAAAGTGGGGAGGAGTTGTTTTACTCAACACACTGACGCAAGAGAGAGGCTGTAGTCTTTTTAGTTTTGAGGAAATGCAACATGGCTCAGACTAGTTGGGCTACTTCAAAATATAAAAACCGTCAGTAAACCTCATAGCTTTTAGATAAACCTCACAATTTGTATATAATATCCATCAGAGAGTAATTTTACGTTATGCATCTCGTGTCTGAGAGTAATTTTGCATTATTTCTTATGCATTCAAATTTTTAGCTTCAGTCCTCATCCAACTTGACACATTAAATAACTCTCTCTCCTTTTAACACACACACAAAACCTATATAGGTTAACAAAAGTTACTTTATTACTGGTTTAGTGTCATACCTTACTCTGGTCTAAGAAGTGTAAGACAAAACTACAAATGTGCAATGAAATTAACTTATGATTTATTGATTTATTGCTTCTGAATGTTTTTTCATGTTTTGCTATTTTGTAAGAAAAATATTTTTATTTTGTGTTATGAAAGCATAAGATGGCTACAAATGTTAGTCTGGACCCTAATAACCCTGATGACAAGTGCAGTCGCATTGAGGTTTTGGCCTGGATCAATGAAACCCTACACACTAACTTTACTCATGTGGAGCAATGTCGTTCAGGTACTATTTTTATTTTATTTATTATTATTATTTTTTATTAATGTCTTTGTTCATGTTATCTGAATTGCATGAATCTTTCTTTTTCTTTTCTTTTTTAGGTGCGTGTTTTTGCCAGCTTATAGACTTGCTCTTCCCTGGGTCCATTGACATGACCAAAGTAAAGTTTGAGTCCCAAAAGAGGTCTGATTTCATGCAGAACTACAGTCTTCTCCAGACAGCTTTCCGGAAATTAGGCATAACAGAGGTCAGATTCACCTTAATGTATTCTTATAATCCCATTAATCCTCCTGCATATAAAATTGGTAATGTTGAAGGTTTTACGTGCAAGTTTATTTTTCTTATTTTGTTGCTATTCTGTTTAATTCCATAAGTGCTGCAGAAATTATATGCTGGATCTTTAAATGTGAATCTTATGTAAGAACATAACATGAGAAGTATGTTGTTGTCTGTCAAGATCGTTACAGTACATTGATTTTCTCAAGTTTTGATGTTTCTTTCAGTCAGTCCCTGTGAAGGAGCTTCTCACAGGAAAGTTTAGACCCAATTTCACCTTTGTGAAGTGGTTCAAGAAATTTTTCCATGCCAATGAGAAGCAAGGGAGGGAGTACAACCCAGTTGAAGCTCGTAATGGTCAGGATATTGTACAGGTAGATGACGCTGTTAAGTCTCCAAAATCCTGGAAAAGTCCATATGAATCTGGTAAGTTCAGTTTTGTATTTTAATTGATGACTTTGAAATATTTTATTCAATTCATTTTCACATGGAAAAATAGAAAATTCAGTCTGGGAAATCATCATTGAAATGCATACACTGATGTAAATTGTTTGTCATTTTATACAGGCAGAGTAAGAGATGAGTCTGATAAAGACATGGATTTTAATGGAAGGAGGCGATCTGTGACTTGTGATCCTAAATGGCAAAGAACCTTTAAATGGTTTAAACCTAGTCATCTGGGAGACAACTATGCTTACTGCACATTGTGTGACCATAATATCATCCTACATGCAGGTTTTTATGATCTGAAGCGACACCAGCAGACACAAAAGCATATGAAACATGAGCGGGGAGGATTAAATTCATCTAGGAAAGTGTCGAATGAGGACTCTATTTCCTGTAGTGATACCATGCTGCTTTTCATTAAAAACCATTGCCTCTCCAGTTTACCCTCAAGGATCACCAAGGTCTCCCAACGTACTGCAAAATACATCCTCGGACTAGAGTATCCAAAGGACATTGTTTCTGCTTGTAAGCTGAACCCGTTCTGTATCTACATATATGGGCAGGTACCACTTGATGCAGAGAGTGAAGAAAAGACCTCCTGCCATGTGGCGCTCGTGGGCTTTTTTGAGGAAAAGCAAGCAAGGTACTGTATCCGTCTCCTTGATGTCTTTCAGGCTGAAGACTCCAGTTCTGGATGTTTACTCAATGTCCTCCAAAAGTTTGAGCTTCCTGCAAGCAACATGGTAGCTTTCTATGTTAATGACCAGGAACAGACCTCAGGAAGTGTTGTGTCTCAAATTCGGGAGCTTAACCCACAGGTGATTGATCTTGGTGGACTTTACAGCATACCTGACTCTGCCTGCAATGCTGGCCTAAAGGCTTACTCCAGTCAGGTTCATGAACTTATTGCCAACATCTACGAACACTTCTCCACGTGTTCCACCAGCAATGACAACCTCAAGACGCTATTTGCAGGCATTGATGGACTAAAAGACACCAGCGCACCCCTTTCACACAGTTGTGAGGAGTTTTGTTTGCTTGTTCAAAGGATGCTTGGAATGTGGAGTGATTTGGTATCATACTTTACTTCCTGTGATGAAAATAATGATAAAGCTAAGCATATTTGTTCACAGTTGGAGAACCCTAGAATTAGGGTTACCTTGATGTTTCTAGATCACGCTCTTGTACCACTCCGTGCCTTTGGGCAGCACCTGCAGCAAAGCAAAGGCTCTGTTCGTGCTGATCTTGTCCAAATCCTTCGAGAAGCAAGTGGGCTCCTGCGTTCGTATGCCTCCAGCTTTCTTCGCCCTCAAGCAGTCATACGCTACCTGAAAGAACGGGACTCAACCATCCTGGAAGACTCAACACTTTGCCTTCCTGCTTCTGAGCTCAGTCTGGGTGGAGTGGTAGAAGACTTCATCTCTGCCAGAGAAGAGGAATTGTCAGATTCCTTGAACGCATTTCATGATGAGTCTTTAAAGTTCTACAAAACTCTTACGACCTCCATCGCTGACAGTCTCCCTCTGAGTGATAGTGTCTTGAGGGGAATTTCACAGCTCCTCAGCCCAGCAGGAAGGCTAAAGGTCACAGGAAAGAATATAGTTGACCTTGCTGTACAATTTGGCATCTGCTCCAAACCGGAGGATTCTGCTAAGCTCACTGATGAGTTCTTGGAGTACCAGCTTGTTGAGGATGAAGATGACGCATCTTCTACCCTTTCTCTGGAGCGATACTGGTGTAGTGTGCTTAAGCCTTTTCCACCAGAATCCATTTTTAAGAGACTTGTCCTCTGTTTTTTGGTTTTGCCCTGTCCATCTCTTGAAGCAGAAAAGATCTTTGCTCAGGTATAGAATACAAGTCTATCGCTCTCTCTAATGATTGTTCTATCTGTATCAGTTAGTTCTGTCATGTGTTTAAAATGTTTTTTCTTACACATAGGCTGTTGAAAATGGCGATGCTAATCATTTGGAGGATAGTTCAAGTGAAAGTGACAACGATATAGCAAAGGAGCTGGATTCCAATGATGACTCCTCCGTAGAGCAAACTGACGTCAAGATTTCACCCATCAGAAATGGGAGGAAGAAAAAGGTCAGAAGCAGCACATCAGGTAAGTAATCCTAAAGTTTTTTTTGTTTGTTTTTAAGGCGAAGCATAGACGATCATTGGTGAAAAATTTGCACCAAAACAATTCACAGTGAGAATGACGTATATATTCTCAGCCTTCAACAATAGTTGGCATACCTGGAAAATATGCACACAAACCATTTAACAAATATATAACTTTTGGAATTTCGGGTGCACACGTTTTTTATTTTATTTATTTTTTTATCAGTCCATCTGAACAGAAAATTGTGAGGAAATTTGTAAGGGCTACCACCTTTGAGAAAGAACTAAAAAACATGACAAATCACAGTTTTTTTCGAGGTTCATGGCATTAAATCTGAAAGATAAAGTTGTGTTGCTGCTAAAAAAGTGTGGATCAGATCAGATTGGATTAGATCAGAAATGTCAGATCAGGCTGACAATGGCTTTTCCATTCTTAATTGTGATGAGCAGCTCAGTGGCCACTGCCAGTACCACAATAGTCTGCTGCCAATATTTTCAAATGTTCTATCTATTGTGTGTCACGAAGCTTATGCAGAGCAGCTAAATGTGTGGTTATTGGCCAGAATAAGCTGCAAAGTGAACCCAATCTTAAGCCAACATCAAAAGGTCTAGCTCTGCAAGAGTAATATCAGGATCTGCATTGTCATAAAAGTGGGTTAAGTTGTAGAAACATCTTTCAGTTTGCATGCAATCAATGCTGGTACTTTATTTTGTTACGAAATGGTGGTGCTCAGATTACTATATATTATTTTCCCAATTAATTGTCATGGATTAATTTAGTACGTAAATTAAATGAGTACAATACAATGATCAAATTGTAATTTATATTAATGTTTGTTTAGTGCAGTTAAAGCTCTATCCAGTCAGATCCAGCGGAGGTTGGTTAGATTGATGGAAACAATGTGCTGTTTTCCAGAGACGGTTCAACACTCAAACGCAGTGAAGCCGTGTGTGGTGCGACTGGAGAAGATCACCAGTCAGAGAGGTGTGAATGAAATGCTTAAGACCAGTTTAAGAGGTTCTAGAGCAGCTATAGAGTAATGCTTTACAGTCTCTCAATCGCTTCTCCTGGTGGCAAAAGTCTGTTGGTCTGAACTTTCTTCCTTTGTCTCCGCTTCACTAAATGCTCAAGAAAGTTGCTCCAATACATTGAAATTACAAATGTACATTCTCTATTTGTCTGCGCTCAAAGTAATGTTAATTATTGCTATTAGTGTTACTTGTTTAGGCACCTCAAAATAGATACATTCATACCTGACTTCTTATAGTTTTAACTGTTTAAATGTTATTTTCCTGCAGAAATGGACTTAAAGAAAGATGGAGCCAGTGACGACGCTAACACATTACAGGAGGTAATATTAGCTGGAAAACAACTGTGGCTGAGAAACGACTATTAAATATTTCAAGATTGGTTTTTAACCAAGGAATTAATTCCTGAGTGTCACTGTGAATGGTGGCCAGATTGATGCTGATACTGAGAACAGGGTGGCTGATGAGGGGAGGGGGAAAAAAAACCTTACTTTCCCCGAAACTTTTGAACAGTAGTTCTATAAGATTTTGACTAAACTGTTGGTAGAACTTGTATTGACATAAAGGGGAAACCAATACTATGGGTAATGCATAAATGGTTTTTAGCTGTACTAATGATCGGGCCTGGTAAAAATATTGGTCTATCACTAATTATCGTGTTTTACTGATCAAGCTTTTCTGCCAAAGTCTCTTCATTGAATGTGCCCAGAGTAGTGAATACTTTTGCTGAATACTATCTTACATTGTATTCTTGAGATGATAAAGCGAACCATGACTGATTAGGTCAACTTATCACATGAAAAAAAAGCATCGGTACACACAAACACATCAACCATATCATCACACTAACCTCTCTTGAATTAACTTCTTTCTTTCCTTCTCTATATATCTGTACTTTAGGGCCCTGATACTGATTACTTCACTTTAGGAGTCATGTGATCTTAGTGATGGTGTGTGTAATTTGTATGCATATGTATGGGTCTATAGGGCTCTGTTAGAGGAATATACGGTTGGGAGAGCAGCTTACGGCAGAAACCACAGGCACGTACAGTCTTTCAGGCCGGTGCAGGCACCTGGAGCAAACCAGTGAACCCAGACAAGGACAGCAAGCCAGAGGTGGTATGTACCTGCCCAGGTCAAGATTCGGTGCTCTGTCTGGCTTATCGCAGGTGTAGAGGGTCCGCCTCTCAGTTTCGTCCCATTCACGCTCTCTGTATTACATTGAGCTGTTTTCATAAGGAATAGATGCTGCTTCATAAATGTGTGCATGAGCCCTGTGGTTTCTTTTCCGGCTGGTAGATTAGTCTTTAGAGTCTTCATCTTATTTTCTTCCTTGTAGCTATGTGTCCTTGTCTGTTTTTTCCTCTGCAATTTCAGTACTAACATTCATAACATTTTCTCCATGGTGTTTAAATATTGTCTTGTTGTTTATTTTCATTATGCTGTGCTGGTATTGTGAAAAGTGCTTTACAAATACATTTAAATTCATTGTGTGTAGTGTCATGCTTGCTGTACTTATACACTAACATGCATAAGAAAAACAGAAATGCTTGTGTATAAAGAATACACATCTTTTCATGTGGTATCATTTACAAATGATTGTAAAGTTAATCACTTCTAGCTTCAACAAGACTTTTAGCATTGTAGAAGCTTGCATACAGACAGATCAGCAGGAGGCTTCATTAAAACTGGGTGTCATGTGTGTGTTTTCCACACAAAATGTTTACTGTCTAATTGCACTCACTTTAGACTGTTTTATTAATTGTAGGTGAAGAACAATGCTCGGTCTTCTGCATCAAATTTGACACCGAGCCCCAGATCTGGAAAAAGAGAACAAGCGTACCAGGTAAGTCTTCTAGGTTTCTAAATTTCTTTAATATCATCTCACACACTTGAACTATATTAAATAAACTTCAGATGTGTGTCACATGATCTGCATCGATTTATTAACAGACGCATTTATATAAAGTAAATGATCCGTGTCACTGCAAAAGTTCTATTAAGTCTTTTATTTACTTCCGGATGTGATTTGAGAGATCCGATCACCAAATGTTTTAAACCGTTTTTACTCTGGATTTGGTACTGTCCATTTGTGGTTGGAGCATCCGAGATCAGACATGTTGAAGTAATATTCATCCTGCTTGTACAGTCACTTCTTAGTTGATATAATTCAACCATTGACTCTTTGTTTCCCTGTGCAGGATGGGAAGGGTTATTCCATTGGAGAGCTGGTGTGGGGAAAAGTGAAGGGCTTCTCTTGGTGGCCTGGACTGGTGGTGGCGTGGAAGGGCAGGACGCTTCCTGTGTCTATGAGGCGCGTAGAGTGGTTTGGAGATGGCATGTTTTCAGAGGTTTGGAGATTTTACTCTCACTCTTTCTCCTGATTCTCATCAGAGAATTTCTTTCCTGCATTCTTCAAAAGTTCTAATATTTCACACTGAAGCATGCTTCTCTTGTTAATCTTAGATTCATACAGAGGGACTGTTGCCCTTTTCTGCATTTGCAAAGTGCTTCTGTAGTAAATCCTATGAAGGTCTACCTACCTACAAGAATGCCATCTACCAAATCCTGGAGGTACAGTGAAAGATTTTTTTTATTTCAACTAGGGTTGTGAATCGAGTACCAGTTATTCTTATTGTAATATTGCATTGTTGTTCATGTGTAGTTGGCAGGGGAGCGCTGTGGGAAAACTTTCCCCCCCACTGAGAAGAAAGGTGAAGAAGTGAAAGTCATGCTAGATTGGGCATTTGGAGGCTTCCAGCCCATGGGTCCTGATGGCTTTTTGCCTCCTGGAGGTATGAACAAAATCTAAAACATATCTGTAATTGGGGGGGGGGGAAAGGTGAGTGACAGCAATTTTGAAAGTTCATAATGGGCCTGTTTACACCTGGTAACTTCATGAATTTTTACTGATTGGATAGCTGTCCGATTTATTAAAATGTTTCTATTTACACTTGACCACATAAATGTGTTTCCTTGGCTTATCATTTGAAACATGTAAGTAGTAGCAACTTTACATGGCTGCTCACTCTAACATTAACCTATATCAATGTGAGCTATTATTAGGCACATATTGAAGTGTTTGTGCTGAGTGTGGAAGCAGAAGTATTAACGCACTTGGCTTATTGCAAGACGTGGAGGCGCCGGTGCGATCACTTGCATTTTTTTTTTTTTTCCTGATAACAGTGGAAAACTTACAATAGTCTGTCATTTTTGGTCATACAGATAAGAGTCATTTGAAACTGTAAACTCACAATAACAAGAAAACTTTGTGCCTTTGTAAAATAAGGAAAACAAACAGAATGTCTCGGTCACCCTGAACTGCTGCCCGTCACAAAAATAAACTGAAACTTGGCGTATAGGCTGCTTGTCTCACAGACATGAGAAATACACCTAATAGAAAGATTGAAATGCCTACTTTTAAATGAACCAAACTAATTGCTTATGTAATCCATATGAAAAGTTTGTTGCTCTCTATAGACGCGTCCACAATACTGTGGAGATGACTCGGAAAACACTAGTTTATTAATAAATGTCTCCTTGCTATTTTTTCCATACACATTCATAATCATTACTTTTGCCGGTGATTTGCAGAAAGCTTTATGTGTGCGCTTGAGCACGGAATAGGCTATATTATGCCTATTTTTGTTAAATACTCATTATGGTTTAGTGTTCTCAGTATATGTTTAAGTAATTAAATTAATATAAAGATTATTAAAGCTATTTGACGACCAGTCACTTAAATTAACAACTAATAATCGACTAGAAAAATCTTTAGTCAGGGGCAGCCCTAGGTTTGATCAGATTTAAATCCAACTTGAAAGCCTTTTGGAGGGCAATTACACCTGGTATTTTCATGATCGGATAAACGCAAGAAGCGACCAGGTGTATCACGAAAATATACAATATACAATACAATAATTGTGTGACTTCAAAACGTGACTTCACATTGGTAAGAAAATTAGGTTTATTCACAAACCTTTCAAAATGCTGATAATAAGCAAAATATTGATATGGATTGTTTAACAACAGTTCCCTCTGTTTTTCCATTACACAGACAGCTCCACCAGTAATAAAACAGAATCGGATTCCTCTGTGTCTGATTATCAGCCTCCAGCCAAGAGGAAGTACGTCAACAAGAGACAGTCAACTCAGGAGTACACCAGAGGTGAGTTGGATCTGCATAGAGGCCAGAACTTTGCATAAATCATAATAGCATAAATCATGTTTCAGTCTCAGAAAACATTGAACTGCAAATTACTGACATGTTTTTAAGTGTTTACATAATTTCGGTAAGAAAACGTAACCCGTGTTTATTCCTTTTCTTCTCAGATCAAATGGTCCATGAGGTATCTGTTAAAGGCAGAAACATTGAAGGTTAGCCACTTGTCTTATTTAATTTCATTATATTCATAAATTGAGCTCATTAATGAAGCTATTCTAGGCCTCAACAATAATTTAAATGATCATTTTTCCTACTGGAAAAATGGTGTATTAATAAATTTCAGTATTTTCACAGCTGCAACCACAAGAAAGATATATATATATATATATATATAGAGATATAGAGATATATATATATATATATAGAGATATAGATATATATATATATAATATATAGCAACTTATTTTTGCCTTTGGGACAATTCCTATTATTCAGTCCTGTATTTTTAATTCATTACAAGATAATTATACAGAATGTCTTTTCTCATGGCTCTTTCCCTAGATTTCTGTCTGTCTTGTGGAACTGGTAATGTTGAAATTTTCCATCCTCTCTTCAAAGGAAGCCTTTGTTTTAAGTGCAAGGTATGATTCAAATCTAGTCTTATCTTTTTAGTACTGAATCACAAAATTAATATGCTACTTGCTATTTCCTTGCCAGAATGTAATTTTCCATGTTGTGTTATGTTTTTGTGTAGGAAAACTTTACAGAGACACTGTACAGGTATGATGATGATGGCTATCAGTCATACTGCACTGTGTGCTGTGCTGGACAAGAGGTCATTCTCTGTGGAAACGCCAGCTGCTGCAGGTTTGAACTTAAACTTATGTAATCTTAAACCTAAATGTCATGCTAACCATCAAAACAGGTTGTTTTACGATCTTTCTTTTTTCACTCTGTTCAGATGTTTCTGTAAAGACTGTCTGAATGTGTTGGTGGGACCGGGGACATTCGATAAGCTAAAGGAGGTTGACCCATGGAGCTGTTACATTTGCCTGCCCTCAAAGTGTTACGGTGTGCTCAAGCTCAGGCCTGACTGGAGTGTTCGTGTCCAGGAGTATTTCGCCAATAACAGTGCCTTTGAATTTGTGAGTGTCCATCTTATTCTTCTCATGTTAGATTTCCAAGTAGTCCAATTCATATTTTGCAATATAAGCTACCATTTTTAATGTACCATTCAAAAGTTGTTTTTTTTAAAAGAAGCCTTAAGAATTTATTTGATCAATAATACAAAACAAAAATACAGTAAATACACTAATATTGTAAAATACTATTACAATTTAACAACTGTTTTCTACTTTAATAAATTTTAAAATTCCTGTGATGGCAAAGCTGAATTTTCAGCAGTCATTACTTCAGTCTTCAGTGTCACATGATTCTTCAGAAATTATTATAATATACTGATTTTGTATTCAAGAAATATTTATTATCAATGTAGAAAACAGTTGTACTACTTAATATTCTTGTGAAAACTGTAATTATTTTTTTGGATTATTTGATTAATAGAAAATGCAAAAGAACAACATTTACTTGAAATAAAAATCTTTTGTAACAATGTAAAAGTTTTTACTGTCTCTTTTTTCAATTTAATGCATCCTGGCTAAATAAAATAATTTCTTTCAAAAAATAAAAATGTACTGACCTCAAACTTTTGAATGGTCATGTATATTTTGAAAAAAATTGAAAAGCAGAATGGTGTATTAATACGAAGAAAAATGTTTTTGTCCTTGATTTAGGAGCCACACCGAGTATATCCTTCTATTCCAGCTCCTCAGCGTCGTCCAATCAGAGTCCTCTCCCTGTTTGATGGGATTGCAACAGGTCTGCTCACTTTAACATTACTGAAATATTTTCAGCCAAAAATTTAAAAATCTTTCATAATGTCAGGATATTCTTCTTCTGTGTTTTGCAAAAGGAAATAAATTCATACGGGTTTAGAATAACAAATCCCATATGAACAATCCATTTAAATCCTTTTAATTCAAAGGAAATACGAAAGAATAGCACTTATTATTTTTTGGCTTTGTTTACCTTAAGGTTTTTGCTATAGCAATGCATTGTGGGAGTTGAAGACAAAAACAAGGGTGATTTTTTTTCATTTTTTTTTTTGCAGGCTATTTGGTTTTAAAAGACCTGGGCTTTAAGGTGGAACGCTACATTGCATCTGAGATCTGTGAAGACTCTATTGCTGTCGGGATGATCAAACATGAGGGCAAGATTGAATATGTGAAGGATGTGCGCACCATCACAAGGAAACATGTACGTATAGAGCATTATAGCATGGACTATGAACTACTTGACATTATAGACATTCTTCAAGTAGTATAAGGAATTTGACACTTAACCAGATTTTAATAGCTAAACAATGCTATTTTAAATACACTCTTCCTCATATCTGTCACTGTGACAAGATCCCTTTAAAGTTTCCCGTTGTCACACAATTTTGTAGCTTGCCGAGTGGGGCCCATTTGACCTCCTGATAGGTGGAAGTCCGTGTAATGACCTGTCCATGGTGAACCCGGCAAGAAAAGGTCTTTTTGGTAAGATATACTTTATACTACATTTAACAGAATTGTGAAGATTTAGTTAGATCTGAGCATGGTCTTTAGTATTAGAAGATTATATTATAAAAAAAAGTGATATTTTATTTCTCTTTTCTTCTTCTAGAAGGCACAGGTCGACTGTTCTTTGAATATTACCGCATGTTAACCATGATGAGACCAAGAGAAAATGACGATCGCCCATTTTTCTGGCTCTTTGAGAATGTAGTAGCGATGAGTGCCCACGACAAGGCTGATATCTGCCGTTTCCTGGAGGTAAAAACTTTTTTGCGTACAGATGACACCATTGTCAAAACCGTCCTGTTCACACGAATCCGCAAATTATTATGCATTCTAGGCCTGTAGATGGCAATGTCACTTTGTAAATAAACACTATGCGCCTATAGACTGAACAAGTATTATGCATGTGCATGATGTCACCATTTTCACAAATTCGCATTTTTGTAGTTTTCGTAGAGACGATAACTATCATTTTCAAAAACGTGCACTTTAAATCCCGTTTTCAATGCATTTTCAGGCCCCCAAAACATAGTTATCATCTAAATGACTGACCAAAACACATTAAGTTTTGAGTTTATAGTTTAGTTTTGTAAACGGCTCCTTAAACTCAATGCGAAATCTGTGTGGGGTCTTTCGCCCTCACAAGATATTCACCGAACAATAGTAAATGTGACCGTACCTTTATATATGCTGTTGAGACATACTTGTATCTTACTGAGATGAGCATGGTTATGAATTCTCATGCATTTATCTGTTTCCAGTGTAATCCTGTGATGATTGATGCTGTGAAAGTAAGCCCAGCCCACAGGGCCCGTTACTTCTGGGGAAATTTACCTGGAATGAACCGGTATAAATGCGTATACACATCACACAATCACACATACCTGCAAAGCATAAGCATAACTTTTCTAAGTATGGAAATGTATGTGTATTCAGTATTAGATGGATGCATTCACAGAGTAATCTGACTGAAGACTTGATTTTGTGTTTTTAGACCACTTCCTACTTCACTGACTGACAATGTAGATCTGCAGGACTGCCTGGAGGTTGGACGAACTGCAATGGTAAACAAATTTATTCTATCTTCTGACTTAATGACTTAAAGTTTTGCTCATGAAATTAAAGAAATGCATATTTTCATTTGCAGTTTCTGTTCACATTAGTCCTAGAATGTGCTACCTAGAAGGAAACCAATTTAAATTTCTTTCTTTTCTTTTAACAAATGTGATTTATTTATTTATAATAATGTTTTTTTTTTTTTTTTTAACTGTTTCATCAGTTCAACAAAGTTCGCACTATCACCACCAAGTCCAACTCCATCAAACAAGGGAAGATGGGACCTCTGCCGGTCACCATGAATGGAAAAGAGGACTATCTTTGGTGCACTGAAATGGAGAGGTCAAATATAAATTTTTGCCTTATCAGGTTTTCATAAAGTAAATCAGTGCATTTGTTTAAAAAGCTGCATTAAAGCTTGTTGCTTTTGACAAAATGACTGACATTTTATTCCTGTCTGCACTTTCAGAATATTTGGCTTCCCAAAGCATTACACAGATGTGAATAATATGGGGCGGGGACAGAGGCAGAAGGTCCTTGGGCGGTCCTGGAGTGTTCCCGTGATCAGACACCTCTTTGCCCCTCTGAAGGATTACTTTGCTTGCGAGTAAAGCCATCCTCTGTTCCAGGCAGCACTGGCACTGGAGGTCCAAATCAGTCTCTCACATAAATGAATTACATTTTTTTTATTTTGTAAGGTTTCTGCATATTCTGACCTCACAGAATATTGTCAATTTTTAATGTCGCATTTGTTCTAAATATTCAGATTAGTTTATTTTTAAATCCCGAACAGTGATCCTTGGAATGCACAGACACTTTTGGATCGGATTTCAAACATCATAAGTACTGTCGTTTTTAACTTGTGTGCTTTTAGAGTGATTTAATGCTGAAGCGCGCTACAACGATTCTCCACCCACTACCTCAGTGCCATTCTGTGATTTGGTTCATTCTCTGTAGGAATGCCGATTTATACCTATTTATAATTTAATGAATAAGTTAATATTAGTTCTGTTTAGTTTATCTAAAACCATTTTTAACATAATGTCAGCTTTTTATATCAGGTTTTTACATCAGAACTTTTCCTTGTTTAGGAATAAACGTCCTGTTATTAAATATTGCATTATTATTTTTTTTTTAATAATGATTGGCAATGTTGTCATTCCACGGTGCTATTTTATAATATAGAATGTTTGGCTACTGGACAACACTTAAATGTTTTCCTATTTAGCATCATTTATTTAATTGAAAGGAATGTTCATACACACCATAGATGACTTGGATTACATAATTTACATTTTAATTATAGGAATACATTCCATCCTATACTACACCGTGTATTCAGAAGCACAAATGTTGTCTGTGCCATTATAGTTTAGTGAAAGCCGTGGGCTGTTGATAGATTAGAGTTGACAATAGCCATCCAAAGTTTTAGCCTTTTTTTAATAGTAACCTTGATCATTTTTTAATCAATTTACAGTGTGATCCTACAGTTTTAGGACTACTTTTTTGCCTTGAGCTAGCATTTTAGACCATACTATCACATAATTTTTACAATAGACAGGTCATCAATCCTTAGAAATAAGGTTGCAACATTTCAGTTCTGTTTGCCATTTTTACCCCATTTGTTACCTGTATGCACTTCCGATTTGAAACTAGCCTTGAGCTGATGGTCTAAAACTGTGGTCACTGCAGCATTACTTTGTTGTTTTTATTAAGGATTTAGCCTACCACAATATCTGTTTGAGAGTTAGTCACTGTGTTAATTATGAGGCCTTTTTATAGAACATGATGCAATGTGACCAAGAATAAGTAAATAAGTGCCTCCAAGTGGATAGGCTGTATGTTTATGTAGGACAAATGTTGAAATGATTTTAACTGGCATGACTTCAGATTACACTAAAGGGAATCATTTTGGTTAGTTGCATTTCTCTAGTGCGAGTGTCTAAATATAATACATTTTGTTATCACTTGTGGTCACTGAAAAAATTGTGAAATTAGGTGCTTCAGAATGTGTATAAATTGTTTTCTTTCTAGTTGTTTAGCATGCGTTTTCAGCATTATGCAGAAAATGGTGATTGTGGTTCTGAATTTGTCACTGGTCAAAGCTCATCTTTAGCTGTTGATAGTTTTCAAAAACATGATACCAACTGACTCAAACTTAAGTGATTAAATTTGAGTAAGGCATGGGCCAGCTTGAGCTTTAGTGAAAGATCAATAACTGGATTACATATGTCTTGATGCCTTTTGGATGTCTATGTCTTGTAGCAAAGCTTTAGAAAATCCCAGTAAGATCTGTGTTGTTGATGTGATACATGTATTGTTGTGAAATGATGGTCTGTGTGTAGTTTCGAGGTGCAGTATTGTCTCATTAGAAATAATAACTCCCTCAGGTCTTCTCAACACCAGCAGGCCTCATAGGACCATGATCTTTAATGTCACACTGATTATTTTTATTCAATACTTTGTAAACAGAATATACTATATATTTGTACCATTTGGAATTGCCCTTAATACCTCTCTTTTCTGTTGAATGGGTCTTTCAATACCCATGTTTCCTGGTGCTAAATGAAATGCTAATTATGTCTGTAGCTCTAGGATGTTTTTCTTGAACTGATGATTGACAAGACAGGTTTTGTTTTAATAGCTTTTTGATATTTGCTATAGTCTGTTAGCCTAACTTTAATATTCCATGCTTGTACTAACATCAGTGATGAAAAAATAAATTGCACCAACCATTTTTACCTGTCTTTCATTTTCAATTGATATGTTCATTTAAGTTTTATCAACTAAATATTTGCGCCTGGTTTCACAGACAGGGTTTAGACTAAACCAGGATCAGGCCTTAGTTCAATTAGGATATTTAAGTAACTTTTATAAACGTACACTAGAAAAAAAACATTACTGGTGTGCATCTTGAGACAAAACAAGGGCACTGACTTATTTTAAGATGTCAGTACAAGTTGCTTTCAGATAAAACCACTCAAACATGCATTTTAGTCCAGGACTAGCTTAAGCCTTGTCTGTGAAACTGGGGGTCAGTCTTCAAGATTAAATGTGATTTCTGCTTGCTTTGACTTAATATATTTCTATTAGATTGTTGGTTTTGTAATGTGCTTAGAAGCAAGAAATTAAATATTTAAAAAAAATACTTTAAAATTTTGTTTAATATTTAATAGATAATTAACTTGACAGATAAAGAAAATAAACCTTGAAATATTAGAATTGGAATTTTAAATTATGGGCTTGGAAAAGTCATAGGAATTAGAAATCATTTTTAAAATTCTGTAGACACACACATACATACATACAGTCACTACTGACTAAATAATTCAGTTTTGCTCAGCTAAAAAATATTTAATTGACCACATATTGCTCAAACTTGCCTCAAAGTATAATAATATTGATTGTCCTATTGGAAACATTCATACAATAAGCATAAATGTATTTGGTAGATTGGTTAAAAAAAAAAAAAAGCAACATAAATGTATCTTAAATTTGTATATTTTTACATGATTAAAAGTGTTAATGTATTTAAACTTTTAATAAATATATATACACTACCGCTCAAAAGTTTGGGATCGGTAAGATTTTTAATGTTTTTAAAATAAGTTTTGTCTGCTCACCAAGGCTTAATTTATTTAATTAAAAATACAGTAAGAACAGTAATATATTGTGAAAAATTCTTACAATTTAAAATAACTGTTTCTATTTGAATATATTTTACAAAGTAATTTATTCTCGTGTTGGCAAAGCTGAATTTTCAGCATCATTACTCCAGTCTTCAGTGTCACACGATCCTTCTGAAATCATTCTAATATGATGATTAGTTCCTCAAGAAATATTTGTTATTATTATCAATGTTGAAAACAGTTGTGTACTTTTTTTTCAGGATTCCTTGATGAATAGAAAGTTAAAAAGAACAGCATCTAAAATACAAAGCTTTTGTAACATTTTACACTACCGTTCAAAAGTTTGGGGTCAGTACGAATTTTTTTTTTTTTTTTTAAGAAATTAAAGAAATTAATACTTTTATTCAGCAAGGATGCATTAAATCAATCAAAAGTGAGAGTAAAGACATTTATAATGTTACAAAAGATTAGATTTCAAATAAACGCTGTTCGTTTGAACTTTCTATTCATCAAAGAATCCTGAAAAAAAAAACAAATATTGTACACAAATATTTTGTACAATTGTAAACAATAAATGTTTCTTGAGCAGCAGATCAGCATATTAGAATGATTTCTGAAGGATCATGTGACACTGAAGACTGGAGTAACGATGCTGAAAATTCAGCTTTACCATCACAGGAATAAATTATATATTCATTTTAAAATATTTTCAAATATAAAACAGTTATTTTAAATTGTAATAATATTTCACAATATTACTGTTTTTACTCTATTTTTAATTAAGTAAATGCACCCTTGGTGAGCAGACGAAACTTCTTTTAAAAACATTAAAAAACTTACCGATCCCAAACTTTTGAGCGGTAGTGTGTGTGTGTGTATATATATATATATATATATATATATATATATATATATATATATATATATATATATATATATATATATATATATATAATATGCGTTTAATTGTGGCTTTTATTTTTTTATTTTTTTGATGATTACTTTTATTTTGTTATATAGCCGGATGATGACTTTTATTTTGACATCTATGATTAGTTACTAAGCTTCTGCTGTGGTTGCAGGCTTGCAGCCCATTTTCCAGCCTGCTGCAGAAGCGGCACTTTACGAACGACACGCCGGTGAAACTGCAGCCCGGTTCACTCACATCCCATCATAGTTTGGACTTTCAGAACCAAATGTAAGATAAAGGCATTAATTTGATCTGTGACACAGAAACACAGACAAACTGTACTTTAATGGTAGTTTTACTCACTTAGGGCGATACTTGCCTTTTAATGTTGTGATTTAAATGTTCGACATTTAACGTTAAAAAGACAACGGTTATTACAAGAGCATGAACCATTTATATAAACGATTAATAATTCTGACAGATTATTTTAAAACTTTTAACATTAAAGCAGAGCGTTCAATCGGCATCCTTCAAAATTCACAAAAGACTAACTAAAACAAATAAGCCATTTTTATTCCATGTGTAATGTGCTTGATTCAGACCAGAAACTGGATGGATATAAATATACAGCCACACACTGAAGTGACATTAAGTAGGAAGTAAAGATGATGGTGATGTAGATGGGCTAAAGGGTGTGAATGTATGTTTAAGGAAATGAGCCTGAACTCTTAACTCAACCTCTTTTTCTAGCAACTTCAGCGGAAAAGGGTTTCCATCAGCTTTAAATAATTGGTTTTGTCTGAGCCATGGCTGTGAACGTGTTCTCAACATCAGTGACAAGTGAAAACCTCAGCCGCCATGACATGCTCACATGGATAAACGAGTCTTTACAGATGAGCCATGCCAAGATCGAGCAACTGTGCTCAGGTCAGTGACCAGCTGTCTGGCCCCTTCACTTCATCCTCCCAACTTGAGTATCATTCAATTACTGAGATCAACATAAGGCCAGACTAGTTTGCATTTTGACCATAACGATTATATATAATAATGTTATAGTGGGATGTCATAAAATGACATGACTGCTATTTGCATGCTAAATTTGTCTATCAATATCTGGGACACTTAAATTAGGTTATGAACAGAGGTAGTACTGTGGAGGGGGGATGTGAGAGGTTTTTTTGTCTGGGTTGGGACCTGTATGCCTTTTTAAATTATTCTAAACATTATTATTATTTGCTGACTATGTCTTACTAATGTGTTTTAAGGTGCTGCTTACTGTCAGTTCATGGACATGCTGTTCCCATCATGCATCCCACTGAAGAAAGTCAAATTCCAGGCCAAACTTGAACATGAATACATCCACAATTTCAAACTTCTTCAAGCCAGCTTCAAAAAGATGGGTGTCAGCAAAGTATGTCAACTAGTTACATTTATTAGCACACAAATAATGTTTTCCATTTTGCTACACAAAATTATTCATGTGTATTTTGAAACATCTCTTTGTAGATTATTCCCGTTGACAAGCTTGTGAAGGGCAAGTTCCAGGACAACTTTGAGTTTGTGCAGTGGTTTAAGAAGTTCTTTGACGCAAACTATGATGGGAAGGAATATGATCCGGCGGCAGCTCGACAGGGACAAGAAATGGCAGCAAATCAGAGTCCAGCAGCAGCAGCCACGGCTAACAAGCCAAGGAAACCTAGCGCAGGTAAGAATGGAGAACAAACAGGAAGTTCTCAATACCATTGCAGCCTTCTCCTACTAATATTTAATGGATAAGTATAATTTTTTTTGATAAACAATCATCATCAATTTTTTGGGGGTTCATAAGGTCCTCCTAGAAGTATGTGGGACTTGCGTTATTGTCGGAAGCTAGCTGTCCTAATGATAACAGGTGCATGGCAGCTGCAGCTGTTATGGATTATGATCCCCAGAATATGTGGGTGTGACTAAGTCATGCACCAGTGGGACAGACGTACATGCTTTAGCTGTTTTTACATGTGTGAGAATGGCTGGAGCCTTACGTTGCCTGTGCATGGATTTTTCTGTTTACTTCAGACACAGGCATCACACCTGCAGTCAAGCCAATGGCCCCTGTTGGTAAGATGCTGAGAACTACCAGTTAGTTAAAGCACATTGCCTGTTCACCTTTCTACTAGGTTGCTTCACCTCTGGGTATTTTCTCATTCACATGATGGTGATTCCTACGTTTCCAAGTATTGCACATTTGAAAACAATCATGCACTTTGCGGTTGGGGCTACAGCACTTATTGATGAAATATTCTAGAAATAGGTTTTATTTTGATTATTACAGCTTTAATATTGGAAGCATAACCATTTAAGAATTCATTCATTGCATTGAAAAGTAAATTCGAGGCTAGAATGGACCCTTATCCTCAAGGCTGGTTGACATGTATAACAAGGTGATGGGTGTCCCGTTGATGTTCAGCTCCACAGCGTTCAGCCGCAGCACCCAAATCTGCACCAAAGACGGCTCCAGCTGCAATGCGAGGTGCAGGGACAGGCGCTGGTGATGAAGAGAAAGGAGCACTTACTCAAACGGTAAGACTTCAAAAGCAACAATAAATCAAGGCTTTAGCATTATATTTTCACTTTGTTCAGATGTTAATAATTTTATAATTTCAGATAAATGACCTGAAGGCCACCATTGCTGACATGGAAAAGGAAAGGGATTTCTACTTTGGCAAACTGCGAAACATCGAGCTCATCTGCCAAGAGAAAGAGGGTGAGGGTGATCCTACTCTGCAAAAGATTGTGGATATTCTCTATGCCACAGACGTAAGTGTTTTTCGGTGTTTAAAAATAATATGAGACTTAACATTCTTCAGCACACTCAGTTCTGTTTTCCCCCCCGTCTTTCAACAGGACGGTTTTGTAATTCCAGAGGATGAGGCGGGCGAACCAGAAGAGTTTTGACCAATCGGGGGTGACCGTTTTAAAAAAATTGCCCCGTTGGACACTCAAATGCACATATTGGCTGATTCCTGCTGTTCTGCTGCACTTGCCTTTTGTCCATCATTTTGGACTTGACTTTTGAATGTCTTTTTATTCAGGGAAGTTCTATACCTTGAATTTTCAGCTTTTTTTATTGACCATCAAAACAAAATTATTTTTGTGAGTGAAAAATAAAGTACTTATCAAAGGCTGTTTGTATAAAGCAGTCCACTGAGGTCTGACTTGCCACTGAGTAAACGGACATGAGCAGTTCTGATTCATTCATTCTGATTATTGGTGTACTGCAGAGCTTTTGCTGTTATCTAGTTTCTGATCTGTACATTTGACTGCTTGTTGACCAGTTGTGAGTGAAGTTCACTTCCTCTAATAAGCTCTGAATCAGGATGTGTGTCAACCTTTTGCATTTCCCCTTACAAACACGAGGCAATGAGGAACCGCTTAACAGTCATGAGAGGCTTAGGGTTTGAGTCAGATGATATAGCCCTTACTTGGTCTTAACTGGCCAAAGTAGTTAAGCTGCAAGTACCACCATCATCAGGCATTTTATTATGCTAAATCTGACAAAGTTAGGTCATTTCTTTAAACACGCTTTATTTTACATTGATGTGTGCTATGCATGTGCCATGTATTAAAGTCATATACTGCAAAAACCAAAACAAAATCTTAACTACGTTTGCATACAAGCAAAATGTGTTGTAAACCAGTCCATATTTTATTATTAGGAAACACGAATCATTTTTCCCATGGTTTTGACTTTCTGGGCATCTGAGAAACCGTGGGCTGATCATGACAAGGTTTGACGTCCAACTTTTGGAGTCCAGGAACTTCCTCCCCTGCTTGAATCATGCGGAACACCTCTGGGAAAGACAGACACTGAGGCTCCGCCATCGCCTCCGCTGCATCCGACTCCTTACGAACCACCTCCACATCATCCTCCTGCTTCTCCATCGGTTTATTTACTGCCACAGCTCTGTTTAAAACAATTCAAAGCAGTTCATTACGCACTTCACTCTTTAGTGATCAAATATGATATTCTGAAACATCAACGACGTACCTGTTATTAACGGAAACTTTTACATTTCAGTAAATTGTTGTGAATGCAAACCAGTTTTATTTTCAAATTCACAAGAATAAGACATTTAAAATCCTTTAAATACAATATGCATGAAAAGTAGCTCTATTAGCACTTGGTTATTTATAAAACGTAAGTAAGTGTTACTGATATGAAATGCTCAATTTTAAGCAATCATAACTTCTGCGCTTGACTTCCGGATACGTCTCCAATCATGGATTTTAAAATAAAAGTCCCTCACTCAAAAGCACTACAGGTCGCGTCAACATTATATATTAACTTTTCCCCCTAGCGTTTTTCAGTTGCCTGCCACCACCAGTATAGCATTTTTGGCCATTTTAATAAAACTTTAATGGCCCCTAGAATATTTTGTTGTATGAATATCTGAATATGCAATATATCAAAAGAAAGAACAGAGCCTCTGCTTAAAAAAAAAAAAAAGGCATTCTCTACTTTTTCAATAGTTGCGTAATAGTGCCCCCTACCGTATAACTGTGCACTTAAAGGGATAGTTCACCCAAAAATTCGGTCATCGTTTACTCACCCTCAAGTTGTTTCTAACCTGTATGAATTTCTTTCTTCTGCTGAACACAAAAGATATTTTGGAGAACCAAACAGTTGATGGGCCCTATTGACTTCTATAGTAGACCTATGGGGGGAAAAATACTATGGAAGTCAGTGGGGTCCATCAGATGTTTGGTTCTTTAAAATATCTTCTTTTGTGTTCAGCAGAAGAAAGAAATTCAGGCTTTGAACAACTTGAGGGTGAGTAAATGATGGCTGAATTTTCATTTTAGGGTGAACTATGCCTTCAAAGCTAAATTTTGTTTGTTTTAGATTCCTCCTCTATAACTCCAAATATATATTATATGACTCAGACTGTCAACCTTTAAGTACAATTCATGTTAAATTATTTTTTATCAAGTGGGCTATAATTTCTTAAAAAATATCTAGTAATTAGTACACTCTAAATAATAAAACATTGGTTCAACAACAACAAAATTTTTTTAACGTTTTCCACCCAAATTTTTTACTTAAGCCAATTACATTAATTCAAAGCAATATTTTGAGTTGATCCAACAATAGGTTTTAAGTAAGGTGACAATGTTTTTTTTTTTTTTTTTTGCCACAATAAAACGCATTTCTAAGTAACATGAACTTAATAATTGTCAACACGAATGCAACTATTTATGTTGATCCAACATAATGTTATAAGTAAGGTGAAGATGTTTTTTGTACACAATAAAACACATTTCTAAGTAACATGAACTTACCAAGCACCGCATGTTTCTGTGAAACATGACCAATGACTGAAATTATATCATATAGGCCTAATTTAAAATAAATTATAAAATTATAAAATGGCAGATAGAGAACTGTTTGCTACATATTTCATCAATCCTTCAAATATAAAAATGTTTATAAATTTCCCATACTGTATTTCCAAACGTAAAATAATACAAGTTTGTCTGAGACTTGTGTGATGGACTTGGCCCTCTACCTGCGCCCTACCTGTGTTTAAGTCAATCATTAATAAGTGAGCTCAGAAAGACATCACTTGGGCAATAAGAAGCCACCTTGGAATAGATTTGGCATAACTACTTATAAACAATTGCCTATTTATCTAAATCTTTCACTATTTCCGTACCACAGGGTTTTGCACCTTAATTAATAACAAATAAGCGTGTGTTTAATTTTTTGGATCCGGACATTTAAGGACTCCCAATCGAAATTCTAGTGTTTCATAGGTCTTTCAGATTTCACTGAACAATGAGGAAGGAGGACAACTGCACGTTCATGGGAGGTGGGATCCCTTTGTCATCTGAGTTCTTTAAAGGTAAGAGATTTAACACAACATCATGATGAAAGGTGTAGATGTATCAAGCCAAGCTCTGCTGTTTGCTGCTTATAACCCGTGTTACAATGCTAAATGTAATTTTCCTGGATAATGAAAGGAATGACAATACGCTGCAATGTAACATATGGATATGATTAAATGCTGTACAATTTGTATATACAGTGAAAAAGATAACACAGATGAAACTGCTCATCAGTCAACAATATTTACAGAGCTATTTGAGTCAGCTAGCATTGTTCCCCCATTTTCCTCCTTATTTTTCCACTTGTTTCCAAGATTATTACCTTAAAATTACCCTAAAAGTGTGCCTCTGAGCTATAGGGGGATTAGATGAATGCGTACCGGGATGAGAAATTATGTCTCTTTGAGTCAAAAAAAAAAAAAAAAAAAAAAAAAAAATTTATTGGCATCCATGGTTTTTTGAAGAACATTTAATATCCATGGAACCTTTCAATTTCACTAAAGGTTCTTTGTTGTTGGAAAAGCTTCTTTAGATTATTAAAATGTTCTTCTAAAAATTGAACTATTTACTGAAAGATTCCAAAATGGTTCTTCTGAGGCATCACTTTGAACATCTTCTGATGGAAGCTTTATGTTTAACACTGTGGTTTTGTTTGTTCTGTTTATAGTGATCAAGAACGATCTCTGGTTGTTCCTCCTTCCTGCTGTGTTTGCCGTGCTGCTGCTAGCTCTCTTCATGGAGGAGATTGGCTTTTTTCTGCGTCATGTCCCCTCTCAGCGGCGTAGAAATCTCAGCCTATGGATCCTGGGAATATATCCAGTACAACAGCACCTTCTCACTCAATTCATACATTTCACACCTTTAGTTACCTTTTGGTAACATTTTGTTTCTTTGACAGGTTTTCGGAATGACATCTATCATTGCGCTATATGTTCCACGCTCCTCATCTCTGTGCAATTTCATTGCATCTCTGTGAGTGACTTTTGACTTCCACTGGTATTTTGTAATGTTTTGTAATCGAATTGCACAATAGTGATCCAAATGGCCAGTCATATATGTATGGAATGTTTTATATTTCCTGGCAGATATCACTCCATTACACTCTTGAAGTTCATGGGTCTTATCAAAGACTTCTTCGGTGGAAAGATCCGCATGCTGGAGGCTTTAGCAGGGGAGAAGGTGTCTCCAAACCCCTTCCCCTGTTGCTGCTGCTGCTGTCTTCCTCTCTTTGACATCAACAAGTACTTCATCACACATACACCTGCATAGATGTTTAACTTAAAGGGATAGTTCACCCAAAAATGAAAATTTGATGTTTATCTTATCCCCAGGGCATCCAAGCTGTAGGTGACTTTGTTTCTTCAGTAGAACACAAATGATGATTTTTAACTCCAACCGTTGCCGTCTGTCAGTCAAATAATGCTAGTGAATGGGAACTTCTACTATAAGAGTAAATAAAACTTGCATAGACAAATCCAAATTAAACCCTGCGGCTTGTGACGACACATTGATGTCCTAAGACACTCGTTTAGTGAGGTCTGATCGCGCTCTGACAGCGGAAGTGATGTCTCGCGCTTATACTTCAATGAGTGCAAGACATCACTTCCGCTGTCAGAGCGCGATCAGACCTCACTAAACGAGTGCTGAATGCAGTTGGACATAGTGGTGTTTTAGAGGTAAAAAATTATATAAATACTGTTCGGTTTCTCACACAAACTGATCGTTTCGTGTCTTAGGACATCAATGTGTCGTCACGAGCCGCAGTGTTTAATTTGGACTTGTCTATGCAAGTTTTATTCACTCTTATAGTAGAAGTTCCCATCCACTAGCATTATTTGACTGACAGACGGCAATGGTTGGAGTTAAAAATCATCATTTGTGTTTTACTGAAGAAACAAAGTCACCTACATCTTAGATGCGCTGGGAGTAAGCAGATAAACATCATATTTTCATTTTTGGGTGAACTATCCCTTTAATATTTAGAATAACAGGACTGTTTCTTTATAATGGTGGAATCCTAACTATTTTTCCATCAGGACCAGTGTGGGGTGGATGATGGCTGCTGTTCTTCAGCTCTCTGTGGTCAGAACAATCCTGTTCTTCCTCACTCTTGTCCTCTGGACAGATGAACAGTATAAGTATGGGGATGTAAGTACAATACGCCATTGCTTTGAGCTCACTATAGTGTAATATTTATGTATATACTTTTTTCAGTTTGGGATCATTATGATTTTTTAAAAATGTTTTTTTTTAAAGAAGTCTCTTATCCTTACCAAGGCTGTATTTATTTGATGAAAAAAAACAAAACAAAAAAAAAACAGCAAACCAGAAATATTATTACAATTTTGAATAACTGTTTTCTATTTTAATATAAATTTTTAATATAAATTTTGAATTTATTCCTGCGATGGCAAAGCTGAATTTTCAGCATTCTTCATTGTCACATGATGTCTCCTGATTTGGTGTTCAAGAAACATTTCTTATTAGGGATAGGGGTTAGTATTTGTTTCAACAGGTGATCATGTGATTGGCATGATCAATTAAATCTTTATCATTGATGGTCATTGCATCTAAGATTTAGGACAAAATCACATTCTTTGCAGGGCAAATTTGGTTTATTTTCTGAATGTGAATTTGTAATCTTTTTCAGGTTAATTCGGTTACTCTCAACATGTATGTCAATGCCATCATTGCCGTATCCACGTTTCTGTCCTTCTATGGCTACTTGCTGTTTTATAAAGCTACAAAAAGGGCATTGCCTGGATACAGTCTTCGAGCCAAGTTTATTTGCATCATTGTTGTCCTGGTCCTTTGTGGACTACAAAGTGGAATTCTAGAGACCATGGGTGCGCTGAATGTCATCCCCTGCACTCCTCCCTTCTCTGACCTGTTTCGTTCTCAATGTAAGAAATAAAATAAAAATTATTTGATTTTCCTAAAGTTTTGGGATCTGGAATACATCTGCTTTAATTCTGTAATGATTTTCTCTCATTTTTCTTTCTACAAGTAATCTACCACTATTCTGTAATTGTGGAGATGTTCTGCATCAGCCTCTTTGCACATCACACATTCCGGAAAGTTGAACCCTGTCAAGATGAGGGTGAAGAAATGGAGATTGATGTCATAAGAGTTCTCAATGAAAAGGCAATTCAGACAGAAGACGAGCTGCCAATTGCTGTGCAGCTCTCCTCTCAAGAGGATGAGCCATGCCATTCTAACCTTGGATACAACAGCGACAGTGAAGACAGCCTCTGTAAAATTGAACACGCACCACTGGACCGCTTCACTTTTCCCTTACAGCACAGACAACAAACTGCAGCACACTTGGAGAAAGTATATACTTCACCACCTGAGAACTCCATGAGTGTGGAGCTGCCGACAATTACTGTCAGTGCTGAAATTAACCATATTGACAGTGGTGATGTTACTGTTGTATAGAAGAAAAAGAGAGAAAAATGTATAAATGTATAGTTTATTCCACTTTATATGACTCCACTGGGCCCCAAGAAACTAAACAAAGAACAAGTGCCATTTGAATTGTAAACTCACCAGCATATTTTATTGTAATCTTTAATATAGCACATATAGAGTTTACTAGTACATTTAAATATAAAATTATTTATTACTGATTCCCAATAAACAAGGCTAAAGACTTGTAGACCCCCAGAGACTTTACATTATAGAAGCTACTGAAAGATTATTTTTGACAGATGTATCATTAGTTGAATAATAGGCAGGTACAGCCTTGTTTTCATTCCAAATATGGTGCTACCCTGAATAAAGTCTATTTCCTGAATTAATTTCTATGCAAACTTAAACAAATGAATGAATAATATGTAAATGAATTAAAAAAAAAAAAAAAAAAAAATATATATATATATATATATATATATATATATATATATATATATATATATATATATATATATATATATATACACACACACAAACACATACACACACAGTATCTCACAGAAGTGAATACACCCCTCTCATTTTTTTTTAAATATTTTATATCTTTTCATGTGACAACACTGAAGAAATGACACTATAACAGTGTAAACTTGCTGTCCCCTCAAAATAACTCAACACACAGCCATTAATGTCTAAACTGCTGACCACAAAAGTGAGTACACCCCTAAGTGAAAATGTCCATATATATATATAAAAGGTTGACACCATAGACATATAAACACATATAGGCCCAGTTTCACAGACAGGGCTTAGATCAGTTAGAGCATTTCAGTATCTTTTATAAATGTGCCTTAAAAAACATTATTGGTGTGCATCTTGAGACAAACCAATGGCACAGACATATTTTAAGATGTGTCAGTGCAAGTTGCTTCAGTTAAAACAGCTCAAACATGCATTTTATGAGACTATGTTTAAGTAGGGTGACCAAACGTCCTGTTTTCCCAGGACATGTCCTGTTTTCACGTCCTGTCCTGGCCGTCCTGGTTGTTTTTTATAAAGTGATGTAAATGTCCTGGTTTTCATTGTTTTTCATTGGGCCATTACCGGTGTTACGAGATTTTCGGTTTCCGAAGGCGGAGCATACATGAATATTAATGAGTTAATATTCATATATTAATAATGCACGTGCAACTGAGAATATTAGTTCACATTGTATCTCAAGACATTAGCCTAACTATATTCTCAGCGTCGCGGCTGACGTATGCCTAAACTACAGTTGTTTACTTCTAGGTAACAGTTTATATGTTTTCATTAGTAGCCTATGCACGATTTGTGCAGTCGTCTGTAACTGAATAACATATACTTCGTGTAACAGCAGCAACAACCTTCAGCATCGTCTACAATGAGTTCAGCTCGTTGTGCTCTTCCTTTGTACCTTGCGATGTAACAGCTGACAGGCCTATATAAATTTCTTTATAACTTTCATTCTTATTTGTTAAGCAACAAAAAAACTGCTGGGAAAGATCAGCTCTACAGTAAAATATAGATGGACAAACAAGGAGGATGAGGAAGAAAAACAGGATGAAGAGGAAAACGAGGATGAAGAAGAAAACTAAAGATATAGATATTTCTTGTTAGTTAGTTTTTGTAAGTTTGTGAGAGCTATTTTCTGTTAAATTTGTATTGCTAATATAGCAGAGGTATTTTTTTTAGTTATTTATCATTTTTCTAATACAGAAGAGACATTAAATCATTATTTCATTCGTTATTTTTGAAACTTATCATAATAAAATATGTTGAGTAACCTCTGAGAATCTGAATTTGTGTCTTTGGTTATAGGCTAGATATAGGCCTACTTTAAATGTGCTGAAATTATAAGGCATCTTTGAGTAAATTTCGAGTATCATTTAAGTATCTCATTGCCGGGCCGAGTGTCCTGGTTTTCGGTAATTAAAATATGGTCACCATAGGTTTAAGCCTTGTTTGTGAAACCGGGGGATAAATGGCTCTATGTTTGACTAACGTAATGTTACGCGGTCAACAGAATTGACCAATGAACATGAGGTATTCTTCTCTTAGCTACAACTCAACCAATCATCAACGCGAATGCCGTATCGCGTTTTTCCGGTATTGGGAATCCAGCATGCAGGTGAGGTGATTCAGGCGAACATATGGCGCAATATTCGAAAGGTAGGATATCTTTTGCTTTCTTCAAATAGCGACGAACAGTGCTGTTAACAGTGCACGTTTCAAATAAATAGCAATGAATAAACGTGCGCAATGACAAAACATAAAAATATATATACAATTGCAATGAATAATCATACAATGCTGTCATACTAGGGGACTTTTAAATAGTTAATAACATAAGTAGTGTACAGCAAGTGCTACATGACAGTAACCTGTGAAAGGTTACAGTTGTTTCTTGGAGTTGTTTCTATGGAACCCCTTACATATGATTCAAGATTGCAGGGTGTCTTGTAAACTTTCATGGGAGGACCTCCAGGCTCTGTGCCGAAGAAAAAGACTAGTTTGCAAACAGCTGAATGTGACAAAGAACAACTTTAATGACTATGAAGTGGAGTATCTGTGCAACTACAAAAAACACAAGGTGATTTATTAATTATGTATTGCATGTACAACTGTGATCTAGACATTTGTGGTTCCAGTTGTTTCTCATCCTTTTCAGGGTCGAGAGTTCTTCCTGGTGAAGTGGAAGGGCTACGCAGAGTCAGAAAACACATGGGAACCCCTCAAAAACCTTAAATGCCCAATACTCCTGCACCAGTTCCGAGAAGACATGAAGGCAGCTCTACTTCAGGCCAGTGAACCGCTCGATTCAGCATCTTTGAGTGCCCCCGTTGTTTCCATCCTCCTCCAGAAGGCCAAACAACGTATGAAGCTTAAAAAATGGGAAGACCTCATGAACCAGACCTGCAGGCACAAGGGCCGCATATTTGTTTGTAATGAGGTCGACCTGGACGGACCTCCTAAAAACTTCACCTACATTAATGACAATAAGTTAGGGAAAGGAGTGGATGTGAATACAGTGATAGTGGGGTGCGAGTGCGATGACTGCATCTCTCAGCCGATCGACGGCTGCTGTCCAGGGCTTCTGAAGCATCGGAGAGCGTATAATGACAGTAGGCAGGTGAAAGTTATGCCTGGAGTACCCATCTATGAGTGTAACTCCATGTGCAGATGTGGTCCTGACTGTGCAAACAGGGTTGTGCAGAGAGGTATTCAGTATGATCTGTGCATCTTCAAAACAGCAAATGGCAGAGGTTGGGGAGTGCGGACGCTACAGAGGATTTACAAAAATAGCTTCGTTATGGAGTATCTTGGAGAGGTAAGCAAGTTAAATGGATATGGATTCCACACCTGTATGAACACAAAAAATATTATAATTAAAATATTAAATATATTAAATATTTATGTTCAAACCTATGAATGTTTGAAGCGTTTATGTCTATACAAATAAAACTCAGTGGTATCCAAAACAACATTAGACTCCATTTTTTTGGGTGATCTATCTCTTTAAACTGGTAAATGTTTTCCCCCTGTGAATGTTGATTGCTGACATGCTGTCAGTTGTGTATTGCATCAGATCATCACCACAGAGGAAGCAGAGAGGAGAGGAGTGGTGTACGATAGGCAAGGAGTCACCTACCTGTTTGATCTGGACTATGTGGAGGACGTCTACACCATCGATGCAGCTCATTATGGAAACATCTCTCACTTTGTCAACCACAGCGTGAGCACTAACTAGCTGTTAACATCATCTGGGCTGTCCATCAAGTAATTTGGAACAAATTCTGATATTTAAGTGATATTTATTTACAGAAGGTATGTTGTATGAACATATTTTCTTGATGTTAATATTAAACAAAGTTTGGCATTATAGTTTCAGTACTCATTTAGAGATATTTTGGGATATTTAGAAATATTCAGTAGAAAATTAATAAATAAACAATACATTAAATACATTATTTTGGATTTAGTCATTTGACATGATGCCAATAAGACAGTTTTATTGTATTATATATATATATATGTTGTAAGATTTATTTTTTATTTTTTTAAAGAAATGAACTTTTATTCAGTAAGGATGCATTAAATTGATCAAAGTGACAGTAAAGACATTTACACTGTTATAAATAATTGCTCCTTTGAACTTTTCTTATAGAACTTTTTCTATTTATCAAAGAATCCTAAAAAACATGCCTGACCGGCCCACAAATATGTAGCAGTGCCTTGCAAAATTAGTAAATTAACTTATAACATTATAACAGTGACTTCACAAAACATGCAATTAATAAATCTTTACCATTGTTTTTCCAGTGCGATCCAAACTTGCAGGTATATAATGTTTTTATTGAGAACTTAGATGAGCGACTTCCCAGAATTGCATTCTTTGCAAAACGAGGGATCAAAGCGGGAGAAGAGCTTACCTTTGACTACAAGATGAACAGTAAGATGAAGTTTTTCTTTTCTTTTTTTTTGGTCTTTTCTTAAATTTTTGGGGGTGGGTCTATTAATAAGATAATGAGGAGCAAAATGATATGCTTTTGTAAATGCCTAATTTGTACTTCTCATTTTTGCTGCAGTTGATCCAGTAGATGCAGAGAGTGAAAAAATGGACTCAGACTTCAGTCGGGCTGGATTTGAAGGATCACCCATCAAGCGGATCCATATTGAGTGCAAATGTGGAGTGAAGAACTGCCGGAAATATCTGTTTTAATCCAGTTCACACAAAAGCATGGATACTATGACAGGCTTCAAGATTCTTAACACATTTCATGAATTTTTATTTTTTTTTGCAATTGTTTATTTTATTTGTGTGTGTATGTATGTATGTATGTATGTATGTATATATATATATATATATATATATATATATATATATATATATATATATATATATATATATATATATATATATATATATATATAAAATTACACACTTTAAATAGATTTTAACTTCATGCACTTGTGATGTGTGATGTCCTTTATTAATTCAATTAATTTAAATGAATGTTTCAATCCATTTTCAGGACTGTTTTAATAAAATAACATTTTTATCCTCAATGCATATGCATGTTTTTAGGTTCTTTTAAATACTGTGTGGAGTATTTATTCTGTCTTCAAGAATATGTTGCTTACTTATAAATGTCTATATTTGCCACCAGATGGTGCTATTGTATTCATAACACCTTTGGTTCAATGTCATTTACAGATTTACCAAAATTTACATATGAGAAGGCAACAAGGGAAATTGTACATGCAATAAAAATCCTAAAAAGGTCAAAAGTTAAAAAAAAATTACTATGGTTGTGAATAAAAAAAAAAAACATGTAAAAATCATGTAACAGTGGCAATTTTTTACCATGTATTTCATTAGTTATTGAAGTATTTCGTGCCTGGGATATTGCGTCAGATTGTTCCACAAATGTAAACCATAGAAACACAAGGCTGTTACAAACTACACAAGATATAATAGCAAGAAGTAACACATCTGTGCAGTGAATATGGGAGAAGGCTACAGTAGGACCCTACTCATCTGGCCTCGCTTGATCTGTGGCCTGAATCCCCTGCTTGGGCCAGACAGACAGTCAGCTCAGCTCAGCTTTAACCTGCCATGAGGAGGTGAAATTCCTCCAGGCCAGCGCTTTTACTCATCCCTCTCCCTCTGCTGTTGAAGTCTTCATTCCTTCCTGCTGTCATTCTGTTCATTTATATATCCGTAGCTTTTTGTACACCTATCTTCTCTGTAGAACCTAAGTAAACTATATACATATGCTCCTCTCTCAGTCTACCATGAGTCTGAGGGCGAGTGGTTGCCTTTATTGGATTTGCTGTGGATCAAACCTCACTAAGCGCAGACTGGCAAACATTAATCAGTTGACCTCACACATATGGTGTGAGCATCTAACCATGGCCAATCTCACGCCGAGTGGACTAATGTTCATCCACCGCATGCTGCTGATCACTGTTGAATTCCAAAGGAAGCTCTCTCTCAATTTTAGATTGCAATATCTGAGCTGGCTGCAGAGACACCATGGTGCTATCTGATGTTATTAAATGCTCATGCAAATATTTACCATTTTTGCAAATGACCGTAATTGGACAGAAGGAACAGAGCGAGAACCTGAATGAACATATTTCTCTCATGGTAATTTGATCAGAAATTAAAGCTGACATGAAACATAAGTTGCAACAGTCTTTTCTTCCCTATTTGATTTCATGATTTCATGCCGACTAAAATAATCACATTTAATTTTTTGGCCTATGAAAGGGAAATTGTTCATCCTATATAGTTCAGTTTCTCTCCGAAGTAGATTAAGGTCAAAGGTCAACTCATCCAAGCGTGTGAACCTGAGGTGTTTATGAGTTGGCTGTCAAAGAGGTTACAAACATTATGATAAAAGACTCCAAAAATCAATAAGAATATATTGCTAACTTAGTCTTGAACTCATACTGCACTGAGTAAAGGTCACACCACATTCAGAGGCAAAAATGCAACAAAAGTAAACTTTTATTGTCATGTTGGAAAAAAAATCCTGTTGATTTACAGATCAAGATATCTGAAAGCTGACTCACGTTTCTTTCTCTTTTTTTTTTCTTTTAGTTTGTCCTTTACCCACTTCATTCATTATGCATTCACAAAAAAACAACTCCTGAGTTGCTCAACTAAAATTTCAATCCCATGAACGTTTGATGGACAGGTGCTGTCTATTGCTCTTGTAATAGTTCGCTGTGTGAGTGGCTTGTCATATCTAAGCTGTTTTAAAGATTTTTTTAATTCGTTCAGTAGTTCAGTGAGCTGAAATGATAAAATCACATACTCATGCATGCTCATATAATTTGGCAATTATTAGCGATTAATCAGAAAAAGATTTTTTGATCAACTCAGGCACTATTGATAATTAATATGAAAGGCAAATAAAATTAAGACATAGGTATCAAATAAACTAGCTTGCAAATTCATTGCATTGTTTTAGAATAATTAAACTTAAGAAAACTCATCTTTGTCAGTTATAGCTTTTCAAAATGGTTTTACTGGGTTTTTTTTTTCCTTTATGCAGTTTAAATCCTTTTTTGTTTACCCAAAAGTGTGCATTTGTTTTTGAACAACAATTTTACTGTAGTTTTATAAATTCTGAAAAAAAAAAAGATGCAAGAACTGCAGATAATGAAAGTTTAGAATGAACTAAAATGATTGATTGCATTTAAAGGTGCAATCTGAATATCAAAATTCATTCCGTAATCATTGTAATGCTGAAATTGCTTTTCTGTTTGTTTTCATGTCAGTGTCATGGTATGTGGTAAACAAGACATATTCCGGTTTGAGTGTTGGTTATGATCCATATCCCCTGTTGATTCTAATAAACGTATTTTATTTAAGGCTCAGCTCTCTGTATTCTTTGCAGTTGTGTTGATGCATTGAAAATGTGAAGTTTTAGTGGATCAACTTCAGGAGTGGTTCCTATCAAGCGGTGTATCTCTGACTTTTCACCTTTGCTTTGCTCCTCATGAGTACCCAGTTCCATCCACACACTCATACTCAGCGTAAACACTCACACACACATGCGTGGTAAAAAGATGACGTTCAAGGGTCGTAACCCCACCCTTCACTCCGCCCCCCACTTGAAGTTAGTGCATTGTCCATATAATACACATGAAATTACACAGAGGTTCACAGTTATTTTACAAAAGATAAGATGCCTGAAGCAACTAAAAATGTTCTACCAGGCATTTTTGCTTGTTACAAAATCACATCCGGTTCACCCATCCCCAACACCGACCCAAGCGATTTCCTATTCACAGGTGAATACAACAATAGCCCAAACCGTCATTCACATACTGTCCCCCACCCCAAACCCGCCCAAAGACGAGAAGAAGAAAAAAAGTCTCAAAGAAATCCTTACGAATCCAAGAAGTTCCTTTTAATTCCACGGAAAATCAATTTGTGTCTCTCTGTGTTGTTTTGTTTTCGTAAATTCAAGTCTCTCCAGAGAACTGAGCAAAATTGTACACTCCCACATGCCGCAGTTCGCAAGTTCGTTATCAACGCAGCCGACGCAGGCGTCTTCTTACCCCGCAACCCACAGGCTTGTTAAGGACATCGAGACGTGTCCTCCGATAATCCACAAATACACAGTGTTGTGTTTTCCCCAGCATATGTTTTAGTATGATTTATTGGTGTCTATAGAAGCATACAGCTTTCAGATCATTCTTGCATTGGTAACATTGAACCTTGGTAATGGAGTAAGGCATAAAATGCAGGTAATAGAAAGAAATATTCCTCTTTTTCTGTTCATTATAGATGTTTTTCTGCTGTTTTTCTGTGTTCTTGCAATGATAGGTTTTAGAAAAAGAAAGTCTGATCACTTCTACCAATCCCATGCCTACCCTACAGAGAGATCTCATTGAACATTCACGGAAATATTACAATCTGTCCTGTCTGCATTGGTCAGCATTCTGATTCAAGTCAATATATGCCAGAGAAATCATGTGGCTGATCAATGATTTCTTGAGTTGTGTGCAAAATATTAAGGGAAATTCATTTGACACTGAACCCATTTCGGAATTTAGTTCATCCACCTATTAGCTCCTAATGAAATGGAATACCTACTTCAAAAAAGAAAAGAAATCTAAACATTCCACTAACACCTTACATGTTTTTTTCTTCCCTAATCTCAAACACATTCATATTTTTATCACAAGATTAAAAACCAGATTTTTGTTTGATTTATGGTCAACAGGAGGCCCAATTGCACTGTCAGACTTCAATCCAGCACAAACATTTAACTTTACGTTCCTTTACTACCTGACCAACAACTTCTTTCCAAAAATCCAGTCATCCTGTGTTAGACTGTAAAACACAGTAAATGCAAACTAAAATACCTCTAATGCAACATACCTTCCAAGATACATGTATGAAAATCACATATTAAAAACCTTTTGTTTCCAATAGGCTAGCAAACTTTCATTCAAGTAATTCAAAATGCAAAAGACCAAGTAACTTCTCCTCTACAACATCTTCTGTGCAAGCGTTCGGAAGGATAAACGATCGGTTGTTTTAACCGAAATACATCATTAACAGATCAGTATCCAATACTGATCCGTCTCTTCACAAAATGAGACCACTTACAGTAAAATACTTCACCTTTTCTGGTTTCAATACCATAAGATGGTCATATATTGAGATTCATTACGGAAATTATAAAGGCATGAGATATTTTGTGCAATGATATGAAATATTTTATAAATTAAGTAAACAGAGTTGAGAGAGAAAGAGACAAACTTAAAAAAAAAAAACCAATAAATTACAGCAAAAACTCATCAGGGAAAGAGCCTACAACCCTGAATAGGCCATATTTCACACAGATTCATATTTTCAGTCAGCTCCTTTTGTCTACAATCCCTTTGAATCAACATTATTTGTTCTGGAAGTTTTTATACACACTGTTTTTCGTGAGCATCTTAATTCCTGCCTGATGGAGTCACAGGAATGATTCAGCCCAACCAATTAGCATAAATTGTAGAAACTTTGTCTTTTTTTTATCAGCCTCACTCATTCCTAGAGGCTTATGCTTGGCACTCATTTTTAAAAATAGTTTAATCTCAAGTTTGTTTCCCCTTAAAGATAAGGTAATACACATGCACGTCGAGTATTTTTGAATCACTAGTTCAAATAATATAAATTACTCTGCCAGGAGTGCAGCTGTTCACAAGGCATGAATATGAATATTTTTGCAAATCTTTGATTCGAGGCCCTCAGGATCCTGGTAAAGGAATTCAGATACTGAGTCAAATCAAACGGTAATGTTTGTTGAGATCGATCATAAGAAGACATTTGATATAGCCTTCATACATTCACCATAAAATAGACCATCAGTTTGGTTGATTTGTGAATTTGTACAACCCTAACGCCAAACATACGGTTCTTCAAACCTGTTCAGAGTTGATTTATCAAACCGCATATTAGCGTAGAGCCCATTTTGCCCTTAAAATCATTAAGGTGACAGTAGATGCTTATTCTGTGACATCCACCCTTTTAAAGCATCTTAAACTGAATCAAAGGCCACAACAGCTCTTAAAGTTTGTCCATGTCTCCATCATTACAGACCTCTTAATCCCTCCCCCTGGCTGTCCACTTTCCAACCATCCAGAAGAGAAAGAACATAAAAAAATGAACATTATGAATGAACACTCATCTTCACATGACACAGTAAGGCTCACGGGGCAGTTGAGGTGGAGTTCTACAACAGGGAGGCAGGTGGGCCAGCAGACCCTTCTTCAGGTCCTTGTTGAGGAAAAAGCAGATGATGGGGTTCACGCCAGCCTGGGCGAAACTCATCCACACGGTAGTAGACAGATACCGGTGCGGGATGGTGCATGCCTTCACAAAGACCCGCCAGTAACAGGCCACAATGTACGGGGACCAAAGCACCAGAAAAAACAAGGTGATGACATAGAACATCCTGCCAAGCTGCTTCTCGGCCTTAAACTCCTCCATGCCTAGCAGGCGTCTGTTCTGGTTGTGCAAGTTTTGCCTGATGCCCAATAAAGTGGGAGGCATTGGGCCACGGCCGAACCCTGCTATCCAGTTTGCGGCCGCCTGGCCTGTGGCTCCAGGTCCGTGAAAGGTCCAGTTTTGGCTGATGGCTGGAACCATTTGGACCGGCTTCATCTTTCGGTGCTTGTATTCGAACAGCAGAAGCTTCATGTACACCACGTGAGTGGCCAAGATTAGCACAGCCAGCATCAGCATAAAGCCTAATGTGTCATTGGCCTTGAAGTAGCGATGTTCGAAGATGCATTGGTCCTCTTCGCGGATAAACTTGTAGGTGCCGACGTCAAAGACGGGCGGGAATGCCATGGCGACCGACAGCGTCCAGACCATACATACCACCGCCACACATGTCCAGAAGGTCATTCGCTTAGAGTAGAACCGGTGGTGGGCGATAGCCATGTAGCGTGTGACGCTGATGCAGAACAGCATGAAGGCAGCATGGAAGCAAAAAAGGACGGCCATGAAGGCCACCACCTTGCAGCTGAGCACGCTGTAAGTCCAGGCCGAGCCGTTCTTGATGGACACCAGCACGAAGGGAAAGCAGACCGCCGAACGGATGGTGTCGGCAAGGCAAAGGTCCAGAAGAAAGTAGTAGGGTGCCTTGTGTAGGGCTCTGTCCCTTAGCACCAGCAGGGATACCACTAAGTTGCCCACCAGGCTGATGCAGATGATCAGCCCCAGAAGGACGAGTTTCACATAGGTAGACACAGCTGAAGAAGGTGCTCCACCCATCATGCCACCTGTCGTGGACACCACGGCCGCCAAGGGGTTCCCAGGCCCATCACTGCTTGCGTTTCCGTTGGCCATCCCTTTTGCTGCTCAAATTGCACACCTCCTCCTTCAACTCCTCCTTTACCCCCACTTCCTCCACTCCCTCCTCCACCTCCGCCACCTCCAGCTGAGCTGTCGTCCGTCCTCGTGGTTGCCTTTCGTTGTTGTCTCAAATGGAAGGAGAGAAGCTTGATATGCATTGCCCCATTTTGTATAGTTCTCTTTGGAACGTCCCTTCAAACGTGCCTCCACACCTGTTAATAAAGAACAAAACATTTGTTACAAACAAATGCTGGTCTTTAAAGGCCACAAATACTTCTGACTTTTTTTTTTCTGTAATGCCTGGGAAAAAAGATTTTTAGGTCAAGAAGTGTTAAAGAGCATGAAAAAAAGAGATTATTCTTAATACCACTACAGCATTTTTTAAGAGTATTGTTTCTAGCAAATAAATGGAGCTCTGAAATTACCCCACTAATTCAACAGCAAACTGCTACTAGTGCCAACTAAAAAATCTAACTCAAGAAGTACTATGGCAATTCATTATTGTGAAAAATTATCCAAAAAATTCAGGTAAAGTAGAAAATCAAATAAAGAAAATTTGTAGTTATTTGCCATGTGGAAACATGCTGGTGATAAAATGTACATTGGAAATACTGGAATTTTTTTTTTTCCCTGGAAAAACTGTTGCTCGCATTTTGTTATTTATTTTGTTATTTTAGGTTCAGGTTTCAATCTAAACTCATGACGGTCGACCACTATTACCAAAGAAAATAAAAAGACAGTAATAATTTTGGTAGCACTTTATTTTACAGTCCTGTTTTGCATGTACATTCTATGTACTTATGGTAGTAATGACACTCACTGGGTAAGGTACTAACCCTAAACCTACCCCTAAACCTAACCTAACCATGTAGCTACCTTACATTACCCAGTACTTTGGTGGGTAAGTAGGCTACACTGTAAGTACACTGAAAGTGCACATACTGTAAAATACAGTGCAACCATAATTATCTTATAATGCTATTGCCTTTTTTGACCAGTTTTTACGTATCCAAAATGACTAACAGGTAGAGAACGTTCCTACTGAGCCACTCTCCCAACTGTTTTTTTATTGTTGTTTTTGCTTGTTTACATGCACTTTAAAGATCCACATTCCAGTCAGACTTAAAAAATAAATGGTGTTGTTCACAAACAAAGCAGAATGGAAAATAACGTAGGAGATGCGTTTTTAAAAGTTGAACGTCTTTTAACTAGCACAGTGTCTTAAAAATGCGGCATCTTAAAAATACCTGTCTAAAGACTCTCCTGTAGCGTGTTTACATAGATAAAACAATAGAAAATGCAATTGTGTCGCTCGGATTCATTGGTCTTGCACATACCCCCAAGTGTTGATTCAGTTAAAATATGCTTCATCTTTATTCTAACTGCGCATGTTGATGTCGTATAAACATTGTGGGGTAGTTCTGATTACATGTAATCTGGATTACGTAATAAGAATTAAAAAAAGTAGTGCTTGTAATTAGATTATATTACTTTTTAAAATGCTCAATCAGATTACAGTTACTTTTTATGGATTGCATGATTACATATTATTCACACAATGGCAGTAAATTATTCATAATTTATTGATTCTCCCTAATTCTTCTTTTAGTCTTAAAATTTTCTACCATTTAGCTTTGACTATATTCACAATATAGAATGGCCATGTAATTGTCATGTAAATAATAATAATAATAATCTGTGATGCTTCTACATTTGGGGACAAAAGCCCCTCTCAATTACACCATGAGATGAGTATGAGATAATTATGCAAGTTACTAAACACTGCAGACATATAGCTGTGAAACACTATGAAACCTTCACCAATTATTGATCTGAATATTTCAAACCTGGAAAACTTTGAATGTGTAATGTCATTGCTGTTTTCATGTTTATCATTGTTTGATCATGTAATGAAGGGATTCTCAATCTTCTTCTGTCACCTAATGACAAATCATGTAATTTGTAATCACTAACAGACTACAATTTGTAAGTAATCTGCCCAGCACTGCGTATAGAGGTAGAATTTCTTAAGACATCTATTGCAGTATTGGGGACATTTTATGTTTGTTAAGTAATGATTCTAATCAAGTTAATTTACAACTCTGGATTGTGCACGAAACATTTATTTTCAATAATATTAAATATTAATATAATAAATTAATTAAATGAAAAAAAAAAAATCGTAATCCTATATATTTTAGTACATAAAACAAATATAAACTACTATAGAAAGAATAGAAAAAAGAGCACCTGACCCCATAAAAGGTATTTTATTTGTGTCCACCATAAGTAAACACAGATCAATCAATAATTTTGTTGAATAGGATAAGCAGGACTCCTGTAAGCATCTGCTGTAACATGCTGAGGAACATCTTCTGCTTCTCCCTTAGTGCCGAACAGATCAGCTGTTTCCACCACACGCTACATGGCATGCCAGCAACTAGTCTTTCATGGTAATTACCTCATTGTTGCTAGGCTACAACACATCACTTTTTATGTGTTGAGTATAGGCATGTGGACCAGGATGCGGGGGCAAGGGGTGTGGGGGAAGGGGGGAATGAAAGAGTTAGGTGATGGGAAATCTTTTTAATCAACATTAAAGGCTATAGCAGTGCTCCAAACAAAGCTTTAGAATATACAGTGAAATTATTCTAAAAAAAGAAGAAGCTTGAACTTAGTATAATGACATGAATAATTTTGGCCAAATGTTTCTGGAAGTTCCACCAAACATAAGCTCTCTCATTTACACCCACATACCGAAAAGGCAGACTCCGCCCCTGGTTGACGGTATTTAGACGAGGGCATACACACTTGCCAAACAGACATGTACCCTGCTGTGGTGTAGAGCAGCCAGCTAGAATTATCTGCCTCTCTCTATGTGAAAGAGCACTGATCCATGAATTCAGGTGTATACCTTCACCTGCTGAGGTGATATTGGCAGCATTTAAAGCGGCATTTGTGCCAGCCCTCACTGACTAACATCCTCTGGTACCGAGAAAGCTCAAAGTAGACGCCAGCTGATGACAAAGTCACTGAGTACCTTAGTCCAACAGGAGATAGAACTGCGCCGACCCATTGTTTTAGAGCAGAAACACTAATTCACTTGTGTCACAGCAATTACAGCTGCTTGTTGCTAGGCTACAGGGTCCTTCTGCCTAGTGCGGTGTATGTGTCTTTGTAAGCCTGAATGCAACTTAGAATTGTATGCGTTGAGGTGAGCTGGGAAGGAAAGTGTCATTCATGAGGAATAATCAGCCAGAATGGAAATTAAAGTGAATGTTTCTGTCATAGAGAAGATAACATTTTACAACCTTACTGTGACAACCTGTTGTAACCAGTTTACAAAATATACAGCTTTATAGCAGTTAAAGGTGTTATTTGAATCAGCACTTCCACTCTGTTGAGATGTTTCCAATTGTAGTAACCTTTAGGTAGAAACAAACTGATACGAATATTAAGAGATTTAGTGTCCTACATGCATATCATTGAACTTTACCTTTATGCAAAAAGATAAAAGGAAGGAATATGAAAGGAATATGTAACCTGAACAACTGTTTTCTCACTGCTTAATGTCACATTTTTCACATCTTGAAAAAGCAGTTCAGTGACCTGGTATGGAGGGAGTATTAACATTTTTATGGTCCAAAGATTAAACTTTTCAATATGCAAATTTTATTGATTTGCGTGCAAATCGTTCCCACAGTAAATGCTAATGTGCTCACGTTTTGGTCTGGGACATGAAGGGCTAAAAAAAATATGTGGCTTATTTAGACGTGTCTGAGCTGGTAATGTCATTCATGTCACCTACATAAGTGAAAGTGTTCACCTCACAATTTTGTCAGCTAGACTCGTGGGCACGCACGCATTCCAAAAAGGTTGCCTGAGAAGTTTCATTTGTTCAGTGAAACAGAATTTACCCTCCTCCACTGAACACTTTGATAAGCCATTTGAAAAACGGTCTCATATTCAATATTTAACATAGGCTATATGTCTTGAAGACAAACTGGTCTGTTGGCCTACATATAATTGAATTATTGTATTAATTAATAAATGTTTCTTATGAGATACTATTGTACTGTTTTCTCACTATATAGCAACACAGTACTTTCCTATAAACACCCGTTTATCGCTCTGCACTGCAAAATTATTCTAGCCAAAAAAGGTGATTATATGCAATGCCAAAAGGTTGGATTTGATTGTCGAAATCATTTTTAAAATGTTCCTATTATCGAATACATTTTTAGACAAAGAACTTTTTACGTAACTACCAAATAAAATTGAAATAATACATTGAAATAATAGTATTTGGAGTAGAAAGTCCATAAAGATGGTAGAGCTAAAGGTTCCCTGTGAAAAAAAAACAAACAAAAAAACACAAAAAAATCAATACACTTGTTACAACTGAGACAACTTGTTAATTTACCAAATTTTAAATCAAAGTAGTCTTTTTTGTCAGACAAACATTCAATAAAAAGACATTCTTTTCACACACTTTGGAACATACACACACAAACATTTTCCTTAAGGGAGGTCTTTAGCTCTATTGTACCCATTACAGTTGTCATCCCTTGGGTTATCATTATGTTGTATTAATTATTCCGACTCTTTAATATTTCCCTCCAGAGATTTAGTGTGCTCTTATCTCGCATTAATAGTGAGAAGGCCTTCGATGTCGTTGGGAGGAGTCAGATGTAAAGGGAGTTGGTTGGAGGTAGAAGGCTGGATAGCAACAGCAGTGAATATCGCTACCGTGGTCTCGGTGGGAGGAGGCGACGCGGAATTCACCAACCATACGAGCCTGAATCATTTCGACTCTCCCACACCTATCGTTTTGATACGATAAAAAAAAGAACAATGTGATCCCGTCGTTCGTGGCTAGCTTTTACAAAATGTTCTCTCTGTATCTCCATTATCTTCATTTGCGTAGGGCTATCGGTGCGCTTGGTGATGCGCCACACATAAATCGTTTACTGAACTAGAGCCTGTTTTATAGCGCGTGCGTTGTCGATGGTTTTCTGTAAAACACATGAAAAATAATGTATTGCTTAGAACTAATGACGTGACTCGCACAGCCAATACGCAAAAGTGCAAATGACCCGTATGGACTCTGCCAGGGCGCATATACGACAGTCCCAGACAGTGTTACACTGATATTTCGTTATCTCTCTTGGGTGCGAATCACATCTTCTTAGAGCACTGTGACCTGCATGGTTATCATTAGATATCTTGAAGAAGTACGGCGTAGGTTCTCCCTCTGTGTGCGTCTTATTCCGCGCGCGCGTCTGCGCGTTTGCATGAGGGACAATGAAATAACAAATGCATAAAACAGGCCTGCATTTCACTTCAGTACATATTATGCGTCATGGCGAGAGTCATGGATATTTTATTATTATTATTGACTTTAAAAAAAAAAATAAAATAAAAAAAAAAAAAAAATATATATATATATATATATATATATATATATATATATATATATATATATATATATATATATATATATATATATTATTTAAATGCTCGAGCACCATTTATAGTCTAGTTAAATTATAAAACATCAAATAGGGGAGTAATAAAGTGACGGATCTCTTACCTGTAGGCTAATTCTCGATCTCCCAATAGACAATGGACCTCTCGATAGTAGGCCTTAACTGGAGCTTGTTGCAAATATTAAAAAAAATAAAAATAAATAAAAAATTCAAACACACAAAAAGCTGCAAATACGTGTTTTCGACCCGACACAACGCGTTCAATAAATCGCACATGAATCCAAATTGTAATCCAAGATGAACCTCGACGTCCTTTATGAACACAGAATGAAAAAAAATAATTAATTAATTAATTAATTATACACGGAATGGTCACGTCTGAAAAACAGAAACAAGACCTGTTTCACTGGAAAGTCTTTTGCTGAACGGTTTAAACAATATTATGCCAGAAGCTGGAATATTACATACATACGGGTTTTAAAAAACAAAAAATATCGTTTCCTCTTTTTTCGTGTGCATGTCATGTCTTCGGGTTTTCCATAAAAGCTAGGCCAAGCCTTAGCAGTATATTCCCATCACACGGTGACTAAATCAAGCAGAGTTTAATAGCACAATTACTCTATTTCTGCAGTGTTTTTGTGGTTTTGTTTAATCCTGAGACACAGCGTCAGTATCATTATCTTGTGCGCAAATTTAGATATGTAAATAACGACTGGCTCTCGCTACTGGGCTACAGGACGAGACGCTTCTTCCCATCTTCATTTGCTTGCTGGAGCCAAAGACATTTTCTCCCACGCCACACCGATACACATCTTATCTTCGACGTGAATAAATCCGCTTTATCAAGCATCATCCTTCGGTATATCCATTGGCATCAGCGTTGTCCTCTCACATAGTGTAGACATTCTATGTGGAGACATGTACACAGTACATGTAAGCGCCCTATATATTTAAAATGCATAAGCCTGGTACGGTCTGTGATGCAAGGCGCAAAAAAGATGGATCACACATGGCAGTCAGACCCGAGTCTTTGCTCGGGAATTCGCCATCACTGTCAGTATTCCGGTGCCATCGCTGAATTAAGAATGTTAACGGAAAATGAACGAAATGAAATGGGTTCTTCTGCGATGGAGAAGTGGAAACAGCGGCTCCCGTCTCTGCGCTCTACCTCAGTGTTCTCTGGATCGGATCCCTTCGGAAACGCCTCGGGATTTTTCGGTAGACTTAGGCTATTGACGCTGTTCTGCCCACTGTGGTGCACTGAAATCATAGACAACTTTTAAATGGCCAGTGTTTTCAAAAATACAATTATTTAAATAAATTATAGTTTTGTTTTTAACCAAAATATGCCATATAGCCCATACATATTGCTTCGAATTATTATGTTATACACGCTTTTCTGTTTGGAATTAAAATGTTTAATAATGATGGATGGTTTTAACAATGAGTATATCTCATTACACTCTAAAAAAGTAGAGCGTATTAAAAAAAATAAAAGCATTGTTTTTACCAAAATAAAAACAATAGGCTACAATAGCCTACAAATATATAGTAATATAGCCTACTACGTACTGTTATAACATTCTTCATCCTTAAACATTTCAAAACAGGTACCTTAAACAAATATTAAACAAAAATTACCAGAAGGCCTAGGCTATACCTTTTCAGTTTTTCTATTTACTTTTTTTCTCCTATGTGCCGTTTTATTTCATGCACCAAATGATATTCTTTTAGTTCCACAATTAGTAGGCCTACTTCACACTAATTTAAGCAGTTTGTAGATAAGAAATGAATTTATATAGGCTACTACTTTATTTTGAAACAAATTAAATAGGAATTACAACACTCCCAGGTCTCCTCTACGGCTTTTGGGTCTTTGGCACATTTTTGATTGAAGAGAGGGATGTTGTAAGCCAGCTCACTCAGTAGGCCCTTGGTGTGTGAGCGTTTAATCTACCTGTAACTTCCTGGTAAAAAGGTGTTTTGTCTCTGCGTGGCACAGCGATCCGCTGCGTGCCCTCATGCCTGGCCAAACAGCTGCCTGAACCGCTGGAAGCCGCAGGAACAGATGGCCTTACCCGACAAAAAGGAAAACCGACCTGAGGTAACACAATCAATCACCAGAAGGAACTAAAGTACAAAACAGACGTAGTTTTTTAATATTTGTAACGTTGTTATAATTTACAGGCAGAACAAAATGGTGGATTTACCATATAGGCCTAAATATGTCAAAATCCCCTTTCTATTTGCTAAACGAACCTTATGGGATGCTGGTTAGCTGCTGCTACATCCTTTGCTGTTGTAGATACACTACATTAGTGCAGCCATGGTGGTAAAAAGTTTAAAATAGTGACCTGACAGAGCAACTTTAAACGTCTCCTGAACTTTGTTGTAGAGCTATGCTCTGGTATATCGACATAATCATATTTCATAATGATTATTAATACATATATTATATAATTTTCTTAATAAACATAGGTCGTTACACTAACCCTCAAATAGAAATAGCTAACTAATTTGCTTTGGCTGTATAAAAAGGGCTCTCTGTGTTTAGTAGCGCCCTCTAGTGGAAAAAAAGTTATAGATTGCTACAGTGCTAAGTCCAGTTTACTTGTTTTAACTGAAGCAACTTGAAGTGACATATCTTAAAATATGTCAGTTCAAGTTGCCTCAGTTAAAACAGCTCAAACATGCATTTTAGGCTGGGACTAGGCTTAAGCCTTGTCTGTGAAACCAGGAATAGTGTTCTTAAACACAGTAAAGATACTGTGATGATATGCAGCATGAGTTTTTTATTTGTTGTGTTGTCTTGGTGACAGAAGCTTCCAGTGCAAAAGAAAGTACAGACATAGATAGGAATTAAGCAATACAAATAGAATATAACACAATAATATTTAAAAGCAAAGCATTCATCACACTGAGTGCTACCTCAAAGGCCAGTTCGGGGTCTTTTTAGGCCTGTTTCATAGTCTATGGCTCAAAATAAGGCTTAGATCTGCTTCGGCTGCATCAGCATCCATCCCTCACCCATTATGCAGTTCAGCTGTTTAATGCAGGGCCTAACCCAAATAACAGTTTTCAAAGAACTTTCTTTAATTACTGATATCAATAATATATGTAGGTGCAGAATGGAATTTGTTAATTCCAAAGAGATTTATTAGCGATAAGTGAGAGTTCCTTTTCGTAATTAGAAAGAGCTTTGTCACACGTTCCAGTGAAAGTGTTTATCTGTGCAAATTCGATTGCATGTAATCGTGTGACTGTCAACGATCACTGGCGGGCTTTAAGAGGAAATCAGAATGCAGCTTATCAGAAATCAGAACATGTCATGTGTGACATTTGCCAACCACAAAAATAAGAATTCTCATCAAAACAAACTTGACGTTTGCTCTTGTGAGGACAGTCCCATTTATGTAAATTTAAATTTTCTGTGTGTTCCTGTGTGATTGTGAGAGCCGTTTTAGTTGTTGTTTGCTTAAAATTAAGACTAAACTTTAAGTTTAGTCATTTTGAAATGGATGCGCTGATTGCAGTGTGTATTATTAGAATTAAATAGGCATAAAATACTAATATTTAAAATATCACATATGTAAAAGCTAAAGATTTCAATATTTGTCACTTAATGTGTTGTCCATAAAACCCACAGTATAATAATAGAAGAAGAAGTCATCTGATTTAGATTGATAATTGGTGTTTATTACAGTGGAAGCTGAGTTTTTGTAATACAGCCGTTTTGTTTATGAACACATGGCAGTTGATAGAAGTTTAAGGTCAGGTTCACATGTATGACAGAACATGTGAGAGACCCAGTTTTCAAAATCCCTTCTAGTTTCACATTTCAACAACAACCTCTGCACTTTGGTCAGACACTGGTTGGGCCTTAATGTGATAATTGTCTCACATGAATATTGAGGTCACGTCTTTTCGGTGACTATACTACAATGTAAAATCAGTATTTTACGCCTACAAACGGATCCGAATAAGCTGAATCAGAGAACACCTACAATAAGAAATACTGAGTCATACTACTTAAAACACATTTGACTCACATTTGTGTAAAAGAGATAAATATCTACAGAGGCAGATATCCAGAAACAGATGCATGCCAAGAAAATGTCATACTTCAGAAATAGCAGACATACTGCTGAAGTCAGAGTCGTCAGTTCTGGCCCCCACAGCTTAAAGATATTAAAGGTTATGAAAGCTGCCAAGTGAATCAGTGCATTTTGTTTAGTTGATCTTCCCTAAGGATTTTTTTTTTTTTTTTCAGCTTGATTCATTCAGTGAGAAAGTGCTACAGATCTTACTTAGGATATATTACAATGTAAAATAATGAACATATATCATGTCCATCGACATATACAAACAGCACATTAAAAGGAAAATTCTCTCATGATTTACTCACCTTCATGTTGTTCCAAACTTGTGCGTGACTTTATTTCCTCTGCAGAACACAAAAGAAGATATTGTGGAAAATATTGGTGTTCAAACATTTTATGAACAAAAAAAAAAAAAAAAAATCTAAATATCTCTTTTCTTTTTCCATTTTTAATTTTTCAGAATACATGCTTTTATGTTCCACAGAAGAAAGAAAGTCATATAGGTTCGAACAGGTTTTGAACATGTACATTTACTGTCTGTAGCTCTGCTTCTTCTTATACCACAAACTGTACAAACTGTAAAGAATATGACAATAAAGCAACTGATATATAGGGCACGGCAGTAGGAAATTGTTAACACATACATTTCTTCATAAGACAGATAATGATTTTCTCTTCTTTATAGTTATGATAGTGGCACACAAGGATGCAGCGAATATTACATGCGATATACATACAATTACATTTTTAGGAATCATGCACTGAATGCCATATATGTAGAGCTAAATATTTATGTAAACCTTTATGTCATTTCTTGGGAGCAGTTGTTATTTATATTCCGTTTACATTGGTCAGTACCGTAAAGAGAACTGGAGGGAAAAAGATTCACAATCAAAATGATAATGATCATAAGTCTTTATGATTATTCTTTTTATTATTATTAATATCATCATTGTTGATGTTGTTGTTGTTTTTGTAATGTCACAGATAATTAAGGATTTTCAGCCCCAGGACAACATTTTATGCATTTTCACCCTTAAACATATGTAAAAAAAAAATTCATATTAATGTATAATTCAAAATGATGCACAAAAGATGCTCTCAGGAAATTTAAAAGTCAGTGATGAATTGATGTGTGGGATTCTGTATGATTTTTATTACTTTATCAATATGCTATTCACCGGTTGACGACAAATAAACACCTTTTCACTAAGGTGTTTCTGTCAAACTCAAGAGTTGTTTATGAATACCCTCAACATATTGTTTGTGGAACATGCCAGTTTCCTTTGTGATGACACTGAGTATTTTCTGAGTATAAAAAGGTGCTGGATACTGACTACTTGCAATGACACATTCTATGTGGGAAGGTGGCAACTTCAGGTGAGTCTTAATATGCACTTCAGCTCTTTGGAAACTATTCCGTGAGAGAGGATGCTTATCTACTTAAGCGTTAACAGTTTGCTTAAGCGTAAATTAGATTTTTCCTACAACTTAACACAAGTGTTGCACGATATAGTTGCTTATGTATGGAAACCTTTTTTTTACCCTTTATGTACTAATCTCCATCTCTGCTGGAAATTAGGACCATAGTGACCAGTGAATAATATATATTATTTAATATATATATATATATATATATATATATATATATATATATATATATATATATATATATATATATATATATATATATATATATATATATATATATATATATATATATATATATATATATTCAGATCTTAGGGTATAAATAATTTGTGTTTTTTCTTGTAATGTGTGAACATGTCCTGTATTTCTGTTATAATGTGACATAGCAGAAATGAGACATTTTATTAGCAAACTATGCCATAGGCTATAAAGCAGCACAAAATTGTATTAAAACGTTTTGTAATTTTGTTGTAATTTGTTATTCATAAGTAAAAAAAAAAAATACAATGCATTATCTTTAAAAAATATTTTGTCTCAAAATCTCAAAATATGAAAATGTACAAGCCTTTTTTCTTTTAATATTGTGCTGACCTTTCTTAGCCAGACACTTTAACATAACGTAAAGCATTTGTTTTAGGCTAATATAAATTGTCTTTAATCTTACACAAGAGAACTTGTGCTCAACCCCTGCAGACTGACGTGTTAGATGGTCTATAGTTACTGGTGCGTCCGTTGCCATTCATAGAACAATTACATAACCTCATATCATAAACAATGTTCTTTGATATAAACTGAAGAATATAACATTGCATTTACTCCTTTGATGTGAGATTTTATCTCTCTCTTTTTTCAGATTGTCATTTTTTATCCTATAAAGATCCTTTCACTCTCGTTTTTAACCAGAAGAGCACAGGAAGACAACGGCTGACTACAAAGTCGCAAGGTAAAGAAAGCTGGTAAATATTTACTTGCTTGTTTCTGAAATATACATGATTTAATAGTGCCTGTCATTTAATGACAACTTTGGTAGCAAAGTATGTAGGCCTTAGATGTGACCGCATTGGATTACATTTCCAAAGTATCCAAAATTTGTATGGATACTCAAATCTGCATTCACATAATATGATTATGTTGCATAATGCATGCTTATTTTTTCAAAGAAAAAACTTCTTGAATTATGGGACTATTATAATTTTTTTAACCCCTACTTTGTATATTTGAACAATATTTTAAAAATGTTAACCAAGCAAATAATGATGCAATACGATACCATGCATGTTGCACATGAAATTGAGATAAATGATTTGGAACTGTGTATGTTTACTGCACCTACACCGCCAAACATTCAAACAATGGAAATATGAGTGTAGGAGGATAAAAGAGATAAAGTTATGGTCACTTTGAGTCATTTTGTTTGTTTGTTTTTTCTCAGTTTTTTTTTTTTTTTTTTTTTGGATAACATCCTGATTTTACAAAGACTAGCAGTTTTTCAACTTGTTTCATGTGGTAGAGATGGGAAAAAATTACATATATTGATTCCTATATGTAGTTTCACTTAGATTTTTTGTCTTGAGCTACAATTATGTGAAAAGAGGAAAAAGAATCAAGCGAGATAGTGAGTAATATTCCATCGCTGAGCTGTGTGAACCTGAAAGCAAAATTACATATGGAGTGATAGACACATTGTCTAGAAAAGCGACTGATTAGAATAACAATGCAAGCATTATATTTTTGTTGTTTTTATTCTTAACAGACGACATCCAAATGATTTCATTTTTATTTAGAATTTCATTTTCTTGCATTTGATGTTTTTCTATCGTACAGAAGTATGCATAAAAACGAATCATTTTATTGTCATAGATGCTCTGATCTCAACTCAGCCTCAATAACATTATCAACCACATTCTATTGTTGTCTTATATCCCTTATCCTGTTCCTGGGTTGCTTCTTTTGTGCATGTTTTTGCAAAATGCAAAGTGTGTTTGTGTGGTTTCCTGAGGTGGGAGAGGTTTGTATCTTGTATGACAGACAGATGTCACGCACATTTTGGGTTCACATTCAAGCAACTCTCATGTTTAGGTTTTTCTGGAGACTTTAACCAAAAAAAATGGAGTAAGAGGTTAGAGATTTGTCAGAAATGATTATGGTCTTGTGGCTTGTGTAAATTATGTAGTCTGTTCACACGTAGTTACATTGAATACTACTAATCTCACCCAGTTTGCATATAAACATTGATCAGCGAGCATAAACAGAAGCTCAACCCATAATTGCCCCATAAGATGGTCTGTGTTCCTGGGACTCATATTCCTTACATGCATGCCAAACATTCCTTTTAAATGCAACTTCATAGAATCATATCAGCACCTTCCTTATTTTCCCTCTTGGTTTTCTGTGAATGTCCATAATATGTCTTTCACCTTCTCTATAGTAGCCTACATTTTTAAGGCTTGCCATTTTTGCGTACATTTCCAACATATTTGAAGGGGTAGTTCACCTAAAAGTTACTTTTCTGTCACCATTTATGCCGTTCCTGACCTGTAAGACTTTCATCTTCATCTTCAAAAAACAAAGGAAGATATTTTTTTATGAAATCTGACAGATTTCTGTCCTTCATTGACTCCACTTTGACACTTAATAAAGTTCATGAAGAGATCATAAGACTAATCCATATGAATTGAACGATTTAGTCCAAATTTTCTGAAGAAACACGATCGCTGTAGCCTATATGATGAACAGATTTAATTTAAGCTTTACATTTAAGCATTCATCAATGCAGGTTTGTTCTTGCGTCAAGCAGGTACAGTTGAGCTTCTGTTTATGTTCGCTGATCAATTTTTATATTTGAATAAAAGCCTAAATTCAATCAGTTCATCATATAAAGTCCTTTTTAGGAAATTTGGACTAAACCGTTCGATTCATATGGATTAGTTTTACGATCTCTTTATTAACTTTTTGAAGCTTCAAAGCGGTAGTTGCGTATCTGTCAATGGAGGGACAGATTTTTCAGATTTCTTTAAAAATATTTTATTTCATAAACGAATGTCTTATGGGTTTGGAACGAAATGAGGGTGAGTAATTGCAATTTTTTTCATTTTTGGGTGAACCAACCCTTTAATTCATCATCATAATTAGATAAATTGAGGAATCAATTCAGGTTCATGAGGATAATGAAGGGGTCAGTGGATTGATATATAAAACAGAAGTTTTAGATTTCATTTGAATTATTTGATCAATTTAGAACTGTATTTGTAAATGTGGTTTCAAATTAATGAAACCACTTCTCATATATGAAATACATGTATTATTAAAATACAGTATTATTTTTTTTTTTAGTTTATTTAGTTTTCAAATAAGGCATACACTTGTGATGCCCGAAAACGACAACAACATGGTGGATTTAAGGTAACAGAATAATGTAAAAACAAAATAATGTAAAAGAGATATGTTCCTAATAATTAAAGTAATATAAGATAGTTGATTAAAAAAATCCCAGTGATTACACCTTACATAAATATATACATATACATACATGCATACAATCCAATCCAATACAAAAGGTAAATAAAAAAAAAATTAAGCAATTATATTCCTAGATAGTCTAATATAGAAAAATATAACACTAATTTAACCTTAACCAAAAATATAGTTAAAAAGCTAAAGTTAAGCTAATTGTTTCATTGTCTCTTCCAATTATGCATTATGTGAAATGTGACGCTGTACATCAATTTTCAGTCTTTGTCAAACTCTTGACTTCAGGAATGCCTCAGTCTGAGAGAGAAAGTGACAAGAGGGTGAGTGGGAGAGAAAATGAACGACAGCCACAACTAAAAGAAGAGCATGACGCATCTCCCCCTCTGATAAGCAAACGTTCTTCACCCCAGTGCGTGGAAGATCTTTCGTCTGCTGTACGTTCTGTGAGTGAGCTTCATTTTCTGGTACTTTCTGTAACAATGCCTTAAAAATGAAGACAAGCCCTTTTACAGGCTGTTTGCATATCATTTACACTGCATTTTCTGAAGATTCCAAATCATTTTATGTATAGATGTGTTTTTAGTTTTCTTGCTATATGAACTGCAATATATATTTCTGTAGAATTCTGCCCCTCAGACAGCGGCACCAGTCCAGCTCAGCCATACTGCTCCATCCAGAAACTCAGCATACTTAAAACATCCACCATGCCAGGTAGATTAATAAGCTACGGATGTTTAAAAGCTACATGAAGCTTTCAGTGAATTGCCTTTATTGTGGAGAGGGTGTTGGCGTGATTCTCTGTGTGTTTGTGTACGTGTGCAGAGAGCTGGTGATGAGGAACGGATGCATTTTCTTCAGCTAGTGTTTCAGAATTCTCGAGCTGGCCAGATCAGGCCGTCTGTACTGCGCTCTACGGCTCTCCTGCTTCAGGGTGTGTGGTCCAATGAATTATTCAAACTTTACATTTTTCTCGACATAGTCAAAGTAGCGAAGTCCTCAGAGATATCATTATATTCCATATATGTACATGTTCTGTCAAGCAACAACACATACACTGTTGTATGTAACCTCTTCAAAGTTTTTCGACTCAAAAAAGGTTCAAAAGAAATAAAACAAAAGTTTTTCAACTCTCTGAAGGAGGTGCTGTCTTTGTAGAATCTGCAAAATGTTGATCATTTTTGTAAAAGAAAAAAAGAGGGATCATAAAAATTGCATTTTTCCCTGTATAACCATAAATAAGCTGTTTCACATAACAGATGTTTAAATATTGTCCACAAAACAGAATAATAACTAAATTTCCTTATATTAAGTTGTTACTACTACTACAACTAAAAATAATTGGTAATAGTAGTATTGTTATTATTATTAAGTTTTAACATTTTGTAGATACTACAAGAGGTATATAAATGTTTGACGACCTCAAATGTATATAAATTAAATATAAATATGAGAATATATAATACGCTATATATATATATATATATATATATATATATATATATATATATATATATATATATATATATTATAAATACAAAAATACTCATGACTTAAATTATTTAAATACATTTTAATTGATCTTATATGAGTTATATTGTTTTAAAAAAAATATATTATTTATATACTAAATACAAAGACTATATAATATAATAGTAGCTGAAAAAATGAATAAATTGTGCACCGTTTTACCTCATTCTTTAGCAAATGACAGTCACTCAGCAGCCATGAACAGAAGAAAAGACGCCGGTCACGGTGCACAGATTTCCATACAAGCTGTTCCTGAATCAAGTCAGCAGAGGAAACAATCTCCCAGCTTACACCATCACAGGTAAGTATCATTGAAAATAAATCATAAAGATAATAAATGTTCATCAGTAAGTATATTCACATCCTTCGTGTGTCCTCCTCAGCCCTGTCCAGACAGAGATGCAGAGATCCAGCTCTCTTTATGTAAATGGACAATGTCGCTGGCCAGGCTGTGATAAAGTCTTTGAAGAGTACACACATTTTTTGAGGTAAGTCTGTATTTTATTCCAATATCTGAAATAACGTAAGTGAGCTTCCCTTAGATACTTATCATTTTCAAACTGAAAGACACCACTTTTGATTCTAGACATCTGAACCGAGAACACAGCACAGATGAGAAAACTATTGCACAATGGCGCGTTCAGCAAGACCTGGTACATCACATGGAGAATCAGGTACATCAGTGATACTATCTCTTACAAGCAGCACTCTCAAGTCTTGCTTTGTGCAACAATGATCATCATCAGTCATTATGAATGAGGCGTTGAAAGTGAATCATGGTTTCATTGGTTTTGAGTCATTGAGTGTGAACCCAAAAGAATCAAACATTTTGGTAAAAGTGGTTTGAGAACCCACTGGCTCTAATGTGCTCTATGTGATGACTTCAGCTTATTCAGGAGAAGCAGAAACTTCACGCCATGCAGATCCATCTTCAGCTCTTTGAATGCATCTCGACATGTACTGTAAGACTCTTCAGAATACTCTTTAAGCCTGCCACAAGTTTCGTGAGAGCATAAAGAAATAGTGATTCTCATTGTGAACACAACATTTCCTTTTTGTGATTTCATAAAAAGGCAGTAAATCTATACAAAGTGCAGTTGTACTCATTTCAAGATGTCTATGGCAATCTATAGCTGTGCTCAATGCCCCTCTCATATTAAGAGCTGATTTCTTTATCAGGGAGTTGCTTCAGGCCGGTTGAGGCCGCTGGCACTAAATTTGCCCCCGTTGGGGGAGCCAGATGGCAGGACAGAGAGAGCAAGTGAAGCACCGGTACGACAGGAACCCTGGCACATACCCCCACCACACCTGATGCCAGGTAAAACCTGCTAAAACCTAAAATACACATCTTGCCGTGCCCCTAAACACACAATCTAGCTTAAGAGTTTCTTTAAACAAAAACAATCCAATCAAGCGGAACTGAAATGGTGAAGGTTACCATTCAACATGGTTTACAATGAGAAGGTCACACCCATCTTTTGTTTACTTCCTTTCCCTTTATGTTATTGACCAGACAGTAGAAAGTTGGTGGTCTACCACTATGACTACAGTTGAAGTTGTGATATTGCTTGTTTCCTGTTGTTACAGTTGGCATGCTTGCAGACCACAAAGGCTGCCTAAGATCTGGACCAAAAGTAGTTCACACAGCCACAGCTGGAGATCTTGCTCATAAACCTTCTATTATAAAACCTTGATTTTGCATTTGCTGTGCATTGTGCAAGTATGTTTTCGAAAATGACTGACTCATTTGCATTACCCGGCTGTGCACTTTGCGCTCTCAGCAAAACACACAGCGCCTTACATAAGGCACAATGCACATATGAGTGTCTGTGCTCAATTTCCGAGAATTATTATGTGATGTTCTGTTTTTTAGTTATTTGGTTTTCTGCCACTTACAGATTTCGTTAACAGCATCGAATACTATAAATATGCCAATATACGACCTCCATATACATATGCTTTTCTAATCAGATGGGTAAGAAGGAATATATATATCTAATACATTTTAATGGTCATTTTAAAATATAGAAATGTATATGTATTATATGTGTAAAATGTATTATTTATTTATACAGTCAATCTTGGAAGCCCCAGAGAAACAGCGGACATTAAACGAAATCTACAATTGGTTCACAAGGATGTTTTTCTATTTCCGTCATAATTCTCCTACATGGAAGGTACCAAACATGCTGTCGCAGCCAACTAACTATGAGTCTGAGAACTAGAAACAGTCCCATTTCTGTTTAGCTCAAAAACTCAATTTATTTTTATTTTTTTAATGAGAGACTGAATGGTTCACTTGTGTATCTGATTTAATGCCGTATGATTTGGCTTAATTAAAGGTGCCTTGGAACGTTTTTTTAAAAGATGTAATATAAGTCTAAGGTGTCCCCTGAATGTGTCTGTGAAGTTTCAGCTCAAAATACCCCATCGATTTTTTTAATTTATTTTTTTAACTGCCTATTTTGGGGCATAATTAGAAATGAGCCGATTCAGGGTGTGTGGCCCTTTAAATCTGGTGCTCCACGCCCCAAGAGCTCGCGCTTGCCTTAAACAACATAAAAAAAGTTCAAACAGCTAATATAACCCTCAAAATGGATCTTTACAAAGTGTTCGTCATGCAGCATGTCTAATCGCGTAAGTACAGTGTTTATTTGGAAATTTACATTGATTCTGAATGAATTTGAGGCTGTGCTCCGTGGCTAATGGCTAATGCTACACTGTTGGAGAGATTTATAAAGAATGAAGTTGTGTTTATGCATTATACAGACTGCAAGTGTTTAAAAATGAAAATAGTGACTGCTCTTGTCTCCGTAAATACAGTAATAAACGATGGTAACTTTAACCTCATTTAACAGTACATTAGCAACATGCTAACGAAACATTTAGAAAGACAACTTACAAATATCACTAAAAATATCATGTTATCATGGATCATGTCAGTTATTATTGCTCCATCTGCCATTTTTCGCCATTGTCCTTGCTTGCTTACCTAGTCTGATGATTCGGCTGTGCACATCCAGACGTTAATACTGGCTGCCCTTGTCTAATGCCTTTCATAATGTTGGGAACATGGGCTGGCATATGCAAATATTGGGGGCGTACACCCCGATTGTTACGTAACAGTCAATGTTGAGATTCGCCTGTTCTTCGAAGGTGTTTTAAACAAATGAGATTTATATAAGAAGGAGGAAACAATGGAGTTTGAGACTCACTGTATGTCATTTCCATGTACTGAACTCTTGTTATTTAACTATGCCGAGGTAAATTCAATTTTTGAATCTAGGGCACCTTTAAAACAAATAAGCTCCTACCTTTAGCACAAAGCACTTCAAGACATTTTATTTTTGTCCACATGGTGCCACTGTTGACATGATAAAATCATGCTGAATAATCTCACTAGACCTAATTCATATGAATGTAAAATTATTTTATGATTTATAACTGCTTCATCCTTTTTCTCAGAATGCTGTGCGACACAATCTTAGTCTCCACAAATGCTTTGTGCGGGTGGACGGGAGGACTGGGGCGGTGTGGACAGTGGATGAGGAAGAGTTTCAGAAGAGGAAAGGGCAAAAAATCAACAGGTCCTCTCTCAGGCTCTTCTCTCATCCTTAGACAAATTACATACACAATGATATGTTCAGTATTATCAAAACAAGAATATAGATTAAAATTTACAAAATATGCTCACTGTTTTGAAAAAAAAAATCTGACAATATGACAAAGCAACGTCTCATATTTTGTTTTACAGGGACTACACTTTGAATTGGCTGACACCTTTCTCCCATTGTCCATCCAAAGAAGCCTCAGATCATCAGATGTATCAATAAAAGCCATAGATCTTCAGTGAAACCTTTTACAAATGTTTAGTGTAGTGTGAACAAAAATGATCCTAAAGGATGAGATTGTTTGTTAATATTCATTTATGTATATCTATCTGAAAAATGTCAACAAGCCTTCCTTAAAAAACGGTGTTACTGTCTTACAGAGGTTTTTAAATATGACAAATATTTATGCAGACTGTAAGTTTTCTTTTTAATTCATAGACAGTGGTTATAAATAAATGCATGCTTTATTTTTGACTAACCTGCTGTACAATATCTGATTAAAATGAAATACAATAGCAGTAACATATTAGAATATTCAAAATGATTCAAAATTTCACTTTGAGAGACCAGACCCCAACCTGACCAGAAGAGGGCATCTGTGTGTGCTCACACGTTTTTGGGTGTGGTAATTCTGTAACAGTACAGGAAAAAGCATCATCAAAGCTGCTGGAATGAAAGACAAAGAAATTTCCTATCTACATTTCTAAACCATATTCTGATGATATTTATACTGCATAATACTTCAAATCTGAGTCACTGAAGCAGGCTTTATTAAGGACAAATTGTTTGTTGGGGAGACATGAAAACATATCTTGATAAATTCCTCACCATGGTGATTTGAATGAATTACTGTAAAATTCCATAACTTTTCATGTGCAAATGGCTCATTTTTCACTGTATTTTACATATGTGTGACTTCATGCTGCAGTCTAAAGGTGGAGAGTAAATAAATCTGCTGCATCTGTTCCCCTGTGGTTCTCTGTTTTGTCTTCCAGCTTTATGGGAACGTATCCATCCCTTATGATGCTTCAGCCTGTGCTTTTGTGCTCCTCTGCCACCACAGGCTTTTGTTCACCCTCATATTCCAGTGCCACTATGTGAATTCCCACAGTGCCGATGATGGTGGTTGGCACTGCATTCTAAAGGAAAATATATATATATATGTATTTGTTTACTAGATTAGAGGTAATGTACAGTAAGTCAATCTATTGCCATTACATGGCTACTTACCAAATAAATACATGGACATGAAATACTGATTTGAGTTGAAATTATTTAATAATCTTAACTGCATTAAAGTTTCCTCTAAGTAAAATATTCAACTACAGCATATATATCTAACGGCCGTGCAACAGTATTACAGTAAAATAAAAATGGAAGTTCTCTGACTTCACTTTCACTACAACTGGTGACTGGAACGCAAGGTGGTGCCAGCCACCAGGTAAGCCTACGTTTGTATGAAACAACAATGGGTGCTTCTCAAAAGGAAAGCTGCGTCCTAGTAAGACTGCATATCTCACATGCCGCTGAAGACCGTCTCAAATTTGAAGTATCCTTGGAAAGCTGCCTTCTTTTCGCATCCCTCATTCAGCTCATTTTGAAGGATGCATCAAGAGTATCCTTCATACCCTTAAATTACCCAGAGTGCTTTGCACACATTCCTCATTCTAGTATTTAATGCTGAGGACTCAAGAAGGACACACCCTCACTAGGATGCATCCATTAAAGGATTAGTTCACTTTCAAATTAAAATTTCCTGATAATTTACTCACTCCCATGTCACCCAAGATGTTTATGGCTTTCTTTCTTCAGTCGAAAAGAAATTAAGGTTTTTGATTTAAACATTTCAGGATTTTTCTCCATATAGTGGACTTCAATGGCGTCCAAACGGTTGAAGGTCAAAATTACACTTTCGTTGCAGCTTCAAAACGTTCTACACAATCCCAGACAAGGGTCTTATCTAGAGAAACCATCGCTTAAAAAAAGTTTTAACAATAAATGCTCATCTTGCAGTGCATTCCAAACGGGATATATCGCCCTCCGAAGGGCACTTCGGAGTGAAAATAACTATGGCTGCCATATTGAAGGATCATTCCAAACCAAAGTGCTCAAAACTGCCCACTACAAAGGGACCTTCGGAGTGAAGGATTTCGAATGGTGCAACTGATTGCACTAGCATTATTGTATATGACAATTTAGTTCAAACTTTGACCTGTGGAGGGCAGTAATACATTTAGCAGTGTCTACACTGCTGGAATTCTAATAGAGAAGAAGAAGAGAGCTAGTTCAAGATGAGCATTTATGGTTAAAATGTATAAAATGTAAAAGAAAAATTTAGAAAAGGAGCAATGGTTTCTCTAGATAAGACCCATATTTCTAGTCTGGGATTGCTATAAACTGTAATTTTGACCTTCAACCGTTTGGAGGCCATTGAAGTCCACTATATGGAGAAAAATCCTGGAATGTTTTAATCAAAAATTAATTTCTTTTTGACTGAAGAAAGAAAGACATAAACATCTTGGATGACATGGGGGTGAGTAAATTATCAGGAAATTTTAATTTGAAAGTGAACTAATCCTTTAAGTGAGTCCGTGGTGTGATACGAAAGAGATGAAAGTAGTGACGGGAGAAACACTAGGGCTGCATCCGAAATCACATACTTCCCTACTATATAATAGGTGAAAACAGAAGGTAACAAGAAGTATATATACAAATTCACAGTACTCTAAAGAGTAGGCAAAAAGTACCTGGATGACATACTATTTCTGGTGTGATTCTGAAGTGTGCATACTGGACACTTTACTATCCCATGAGGCCACAGGAGAGGATTTGTGTAGGGTAGTGAGGCGACGCAACTGAGGCTGGTAGGTCACATGACAATATGGTGAATGTAGTAAATCCGGATTACATTCATACTATATAGAACATTCTTTTTTAGTAGATGTAAATAAGTACCTACACAAGAGTATGCAATTTCGGATGCAGCTGAGGTCTGTTCGACTTGAAGCGCCGCTGTTCAGACCAATCGGTGACATCAAAGTACCACGAGAGCAATTAGAGAGCAGACGCTTCGTACGCTTTCAAATCGCTCGTGCAGCACTTTGATGTCATACACCTATCAGTCTGGGCAGCGCCTCTTCAAGTCGACCACACCCAATGCTTTTCGAAATCGAAGCACTTGAAACAATGCACTCTGGTGACACCTTCAGGCCAAATGCAAACAGGTACACTGCCAAAAAGACATTTTTTACAAAACAATTACAAATGTTGTATAAAAGTGTAATCGATTAAATGTAATCTACAGATCATTAAATACCATATAATTTATGTTCTTTCAATTTCAAGTGCTTGTTTTTTTTTACATTAAAATTTTAGGCTCTAAAATGCTCTGTTGTTGTGTTTGCCTAAGCTAAAATATCTTACACTTGTTTTATTGCTCACATTTTCCAGCTGTCTCAGTGAGTCTCCTCATCCCCGCTGATAATTTTATTGGTTCAGCACTGATCTGACAACATATTTCAAACACTATTTTTTTCTTCTTGTTTCCATGGCCTTGAGTCCAGCAGATTTATTATGATGAAATATAGGCAGTTGACAGCCGCTGGCTACAGAGTTAGCTGGACCCTAATTACACTTGGAGCATTTCCTTCAGAACACACCTCATTATACTGGCCTCTGGACAGCCTTACTGTTTCTGACAGCTGCCTCTCTCTGTGTCAGGTGCTTATTACCTGCTCTTCCTCCCCTGTTGACTTCCAGCACCAAACAGGTGTCTCAGCCCCTACATCTATGTGTTATACGACTACTGTTTTCATTACCAGAACCTTTCGTAGATATGCAGCGGAAACAGAAGATGGTATGTCCTTTAGGGACTTTCTGTAGAGTTTTACAGCCAGAGAAAACATTCAGCATTAATGGAAAGTGTCCTTTTTTAGTGTTTTTCCAGGTGAGATAGTAATAATCATAGCTTTTTACATAAACTAAGTGTGTTTTGGTTTAAAGTGTGTCATCTCTGAGATTTTTTCCAGATTCAAATGTTATGATTATGAGTAAGCTCTGTAATTTTAGTGTTGATGTATTGCATTGGAGCGCAGACACCTAATTTAATTCACATGCATACATGAATGAAGATATAGCTTTCTGAGCAGATGAAAAATGGTGTTTTGTGGTTAAACATATCATAAAATGTTAGAGAACAGAAAACACTGCACAAGAGAAACTATTTCATTTACTCAGAAAGAACAAAAGTAAATATCTCACACTTCATTAGCCGTCACTCTTTGACAACAAAGACAGACTCAACCGGGAATTGGGCTTGTAGATTTTGTTTCACCTCTGTCTCGTCACTCCCTGACAACTTCCCATCTCTGAGACATGCAAACGCTCGACACGGAGCCAGCAGGCTGGTATGTTTGACAGGCCGGGACAGAGATAAGGAATAGCATAAATGACAACCCTTCAACTAAACCACATCACAGAGAAGAGCCATAAATCACTCGGTACCTGTACAACCTGATGCAAGCAGCTGCACTATAAAACTTCATTATTCTGGATTGTTGGGTGAAAATTGCATTGAAAATCATCTCAGAGGCATTAATTCCTAACATTCCCTTAAATGATTTTTCAGCTTTTTCCTGATTTGTGATTAAAAAGTGATGGCAAAATGTTCCAACTTATGGGGTTTTGAAAAACAGATGTATCCTAAAGATATTTGTTAATTTCCCCTTTACTGTGTCTTTGTACTCAAGTGTGACGGAGTTTGTACTGGTGTGGGCCCCACGTGCTGACGTACCAACCATCAAGCGTCCATATTCTCTGGTCTCAGCAGGAGGCAGGCAGACAAGCAGTGTTTTTCTGGTAAGTTCAGGGCTCTCTTTGCATTGTAAGTAGGATTATGAGGCTAAAGGCTATGCTACACTCTCAGCCTGTCTTTCTATTCATCTTCCTAAAAATGCTATTTGCACACCCACACCTACACATATGCGCATGTTTACTCACTTAGCATTGAAATCTTGTGGACTTTCAGAAAAGAAATTTCACAAACACACTTTCCACCACTTTGTAAATTTGTTCACCAACAATGTCTGAGAGTCTGTATACATTCATCACAAGAGAATTCTGTCATTCTATATGGTTTTAATAGCATGGAAATGTAATAAAACTGCTGAAAAATTTGCCTTGCAAAGGTTTAGTTCACCCCAAAATTAAAATTCTGTCATTAATTACTCCCCCTCATGTCGTTCCAAACTCATAAGACTTTCGTTCATCTTCAGAAACCTCTTCCGGAAACTCAAACACACGAGAATGAACCTCATTGGTTACGCAGCACGATTGAGCTTCCGGAAGAGTTTTGTTCTTGAGTGTTATTCATGTTCGAGCTTCTGCTTGTGTCAATGTTTACATGCGAGTAAATTAAATCTTTTCATCATAAAAAGCAATTGAGTCTCTTCAGAAAATTTGGACTAAACTGCTTGATTCATATGGATTAGTTTTACAATCTCTATATGATCTTTTTGAAGCGTTAAAGTGGTCGTTGCAAAGGCAGTCAATGGAGAGACAAAAATATTTTCATTTGTGATCTTCATCCTCAATCTGAAGATGAACAAAAATCTTACAAGTTTGGAACGACATAAGGGTGAGTAATTAAAGACATAATTTTCATTTTGAGGTAAACTAACCCTTTAACAGTTAGCATACATTTTATATATCCTAATAAACACAATTAAGCATTTTCACATTTTGTATAATTTGACAAAATTACATCTTATTAGAAATTACTTTATTTCAGTTATTTTGATATTCAGGCCTATTTTTTCTCTTTATTAACATATTGTGGCACACAGGTGCTGCTCATTAGCACTCACGTCACCAGCCTAGCTCCGTTCTCACAGCTCTCACCACACATATCATACGTCTCATAATTAATCCCAAGAATACTCTTCACTAATACTTTTGTCTCCTTCGTCAAAAACTTTAAAAATTAAAAAAAAAGCTTTAAAAATTGTTGGCTGTGATGACTTAGACAATAATTGATATAAATCAATTTCACACATAAATATTGAAAAGGTTTATGTTTATGTCACTCTTTTTAGATTATCATAGTTTTTTAAATGTAATTTCTTTTTACATTTTATGAAGTAGGGATAGTCTTAGTCTCAGGTAAGGGCAAAACAATGAAATCTATACATAAAATGCATTTGAAAAGTAGCAACAATAAATGATAAAGGCATAAAAACAGCTTTAATGTGACCTTTTATATATAAATTGAAACTTACAAGCTTTAAAAAAAAATCTTCTGAACATAAAAGTGCCCATATTTAAAGGGTTAATTCACCCAAAAATCTGCTTACCCCCAGCGCATTCAAGATGTAAGTGTCTTTGTTTCTTCAGTAGAACACAAATGATGATTTTTAACAAGTCAGCGGGAACTTGGACTATAAGAGTAAATAAAACACGACAGACAAATCCAAATTAAACCCTTCGGCTCGTGACGACACACTGATGTCCTTAGACACGAAACGATCAGTTTGTGCGAGAAACCGAACAGTATTTATATCATTTTTTACCTCTAATACACCACTATGTCCAACTGCATTCATCACTCGATTCGTTTGGTCTGACAGCGGCAGTGATGTCTCGCGAATTTACTTCAATGAGAGCGAGGCATCACTGCAGCTGTCAGAGCGCGTTGGACATAGAGGTGTATTAGAGGTAAAAAAATTATATAAATACGGTTCGGTTTCTCGCACAAACTGATCGCTTCGTGTCTAAGGACATCAATGTGTCGTCAAGAGCCGCAGGGTTTAATTTGGATTTGTCTGTCGTGTTTTATTTACTCTTATAGTCCAAGTTCCCGCTGACTTGCATTATACCACTGTCAGACGGCAGCGGTTGGAGTTAAAAGTCATCATTTGTGTTCTACTGAAGAAATAAAATCACCTACATCTTGGATGCTCTGGGGGTAAGCAGATAAACATCATATTTTCATTTTTGGGTGAACTATCCTTTTAATGACTCACCCTCATGTCGTTCCAAACCCGTAAGACCTCCGTTCATCTTCGGAACACAGTTTTAAGATATTTTAGATTTAGTCCGAGAGCTTTCTGTCCGTCAAATGAAAATGTATGTACGGTAGACTGTCCATAAAGTATACTTTATATATATATATGACTATAGCTGCATGCAAAATCGCTTACTCTCTTGAGTAGGTAATTATAATGAATAAGTACTACCGCTAAAAATGTATGCTCTATATAGTATGAATGTGTGTAATATGAATGTAATCCAGACATACTACACTGGCCATGTTGTCATTATCAGCGTCAGTTGTGTCAATTATTTGCTATTCATAAATTCTTTATGGGATGGTAAAGTGTCCATCGTATGCACAATCTCGCCGGAAATAGTATAAGTCATCCAAGTACTTTTTGCCTACTCTTTTATGAGTACTGTGAATTCAGACATAGGCGTACTACTTTTGTCACACTATTTTTCGGCTACTATAGTAGCCCATGTCTCTGAGTACTGTTATACAACAATACATGACAAGTTCTCTGTAATAGGTATTTTAATCCCTAAGGAGTCCATCCTGAATATTAATCTATTCAAAATGCAAGAATTTTTCAGACTAATTGACAAAGTGAACGTGTTTCTCAATGTGTTTTCTCAATATACCCAGCTCCATTAAGTTCAATTCAATTTACTGTACCCAAATGCTCTTCAATCTGCTGAAGATAGAACATTTCCTGGCCCATGTTTAATACAGTTAGGCTAGAGTTAGTCACTGATTTGTCTGTCTGTGGAGTTTGAGCTTTGTCTACACATTACAAAGCTTAATTACACGAGTACACAGTTATCTAAATTGCTGCTACTTGTATGACCTTGAAAGAGGAAAATCATATTTAGCAGAGAGACACATTTTAATAGACTCTGCTAGACCTCATTAATTTCTCATCAGGAAAGGCCCTGGTCATTCATTCAGGTTTGTGAATCTTCAAACTGGGCTTTTCACCCCAAGATGCTGGTATCTAAATAGACCATCTAAATTCATTACACCAATCCCCCACGTGTTTGATATTTTCTCACTATCTCTTTGTTCCTTCCAGCATCCCAGCTGCACAGCAGAATTTCCTGTGCTGCATCTGCAATCTCTCTCACCTTGATGTTGTTAGACGTGTTACCTTTGAGAGAATGAAAGAGCGTCTTTCTGCAGGAGAGGATGAAAGGGCGCTGGCCTCCATCTTAGCAGCGCGGAGAGACGGTCTCACCGCAGGGCACCGCAGCTCTCTGATGCCTCCTGACAGCTCAGGACTTTCCACAACTTTCAAGTTGTGATACAGTAGTCAAATAGCTCTGGGGGAGAAAGAAACCATAATGGGAGAGGGGAGCGAGAGAGAGGTAATCTTATCTCCATTTTTTCTTTTTTAAGTGTTGTGATCTAATTACCTGGGAAGAAATGTCTGGAGATGTGAGTAGATTCTAGAAAGATGACAAATATGAACTTGGAAATCTATACGGACCAATCTCACTTGTTTGTTTTGACTTTATAATAGACGACCTGGATTATACAGAACAAACCAATCTGCTGCTGGTAATCAAATGCGTATGCACGCACAAACCTAGAGAAAGCAGAATGAAAAGGGGATTTGAAGCCTGTTAGATTGGTGATGTGAACACAGGCGCAGACATGTCATGCTTAATTCTGGTCCAGGGATTTCCAATGGGTTTGACTCCGGCAGACTGGTGTTTCTGTTTATGGGACTTTAAATGAGACAGCATTGTAAAGCAGAGATCATGCTACGAACAGCTTCCGTATAAACAATCTTGCATGCATGAAAACACACATTCATGCTCAGGGACACATGGCGAAATGTGGGAACACACACACATATACATGTATGCACATACAGCGAAGTGCAAGGAGAGTGGGAGGGAGGGATGGAGAGATTAGGATGAAGAGAGCGAAGATGAATAGCAGGATAATTAGCCTCATCTCCCAGGACTTGACAGAAATATGCGGTTGAGATGGATGGAGTCCATGGAAAAATAGAGCCTATAGTCCACCCCCTGCCCCCCATTCACCCATCCCCCCCAATCCTCTTCCCGTCCCACCATTCAAACGGGACTACGGAGAGAGGCAGAGGGAGAGAGAAAGAGTTAGAGCATCCCTATGGTTGGTTGTCAAAAGCCCCTCGTTCCCCAGAAATCCTCTCTGAGAAGTCAGCGAGGAGAGCGTGAAAGAGAAAAACACAGAGTTTTAAACCTAGATAACAAAGAAAGCCACAGAAACTCCAGTGAAATTTACCATAGAGAGAGAGAGAGTATTCTGACTGTATGCCACTGTCAATTCTAGAGCTTCCTTTTTAAGTTTTTAATGAAAAAACTTTTTTTGGAACTTAAAAAATAAATAAATAAATAAAAATAGTTCCAACATATAAATTAAATTAATATTATTTAAATTGTTGTTAGTTTATTATTAATTAATTAAAATAAATTGCATCTAGATTTATTGAGACCTCAGTCCTGCTAAGAAAAGAAGCTGATACTGTTGCTTTGAGCTTTTGTATCGGGATGCCTTTTCATACTGAGAAGATTAACATCATGGAAAGATAACAGAGGCAGAGAAAATCCTTTTAGATGTTTTTATAAAACAAGACACAATCCCTTTCTTGCAGACAAAAAAACTCTTTGCAGTTGTGTGTATCCTTTAGTATCTGTCTGGTTCAGCGCCAGTCTGACTTTGTGTAAATCAGCTTGAAAACATACATTTATAAATACCTTCAATCCTCCATCAGTGCTAAAAACAGGTGGGAAGATGTTCCAATTACTGAGAGCATCATTATCATTTTATGTGGTTTTCCATACTGACATTCTTGTGACAAGTTTACCATTTTAGGCTATACTTACTAGATGTACACAGTCACCCTTACTTAATGATTTCTCACCCATTCAAATGCTAAATGCTAATCCTTAAAACTTTATTTCTCTCTTTCTTGCTACTTGATGATCTTAGTTACTTGAAAGAAGCTAATTCCCTGTCTACAGCACACTCAAAAAAATAACTCTTTGAAAGAACATAAAAATATCATGGAAAGGATTTCCACATGATTAAGTTGCTTTATTTCAGCATTATGCAATTCTGTTATAATTTAATGTACTCACGTTGGGTCAACTTAATTTATTAAGGTTGATTCAACTTATTTACTATGGTTGGGCACAGCTTAATTTAATAGTGTCAGCCCAACTAATTTACAATGTTTTGGAAAATAAATAAAAAGCAATAAATAAATAAAAACAAATTGTTTTCATATACATTGATTTTTACAATGAATTCTTCTTCTTTAATTTTGTGATTTATATAACATTTGTGATGTTCTGTGTTAGAAATCTAGATGTGATACTGGATTCATCCTAATTTGCCTTAACCAAAAATATTATAAAGCCTAAATTGATCATAAGTCCATTGGTGGCAATGGTTTTACAATCAACATAGGCTTACAATGCTTTTGGGTAATGCAACCCAGAGCACTACCACAGTGATTACTTTCTTATTAAAGTAATTTGAAAGTTTGTTAGCAGGTCTTCAACCCAAACACAAGTGCAACAATTCACCACAATGGTAACCTTAAAACTATTAATTAACAGAAACTTTTAAATACCAACATAATAGTAAACATTAAAAAGTCTTTCCAGTTTCTCATCTTCCTAAAAACTGCTTAAAATAACACTTTATTTCAACATTTACACTATAGTTCAGCCCCTTTGCAAAGCATGATGGGAAGTGAAAATCCTGTTTGATTGAGTCCTGGTTGGGTTTACTTGATTGAAACATGTTATTCCAATATGAAATATGAAAAGTCAAAGAGTAATCGTTTCAAGTCAATTTAACATGAATCAGTCACATTTAAATCAGAAACCTGATACAATGGTGAATCAAAATAAATTGTTTAAATAAACTGAACAGCATCAAAAAATCTTTTTTTGAGTGCAGATGTGTGCAGAGTGTCGGGTCTCTCAAACTCAAGCCCTGGGTATACTTATTTTTTTTACATGTACACTAATGTACGCACACAATCGAACACACAGCCTTGCAAAGCATTCTTCATTTGACTCGTACGCGTACACAGGCGATCAACGTTGCCTCCATCGTTGCTGTAGCTGGCATGCGTTCCGGTCTGTTATGTTTATGCAGTTTTTCTTTGACTACCTTGTGAATCAACGCCCCCAGGCACGGTTGCCACCTTGTAGATAAACAAGTTACTACAAAACAATTAAAGGCGCATGTGCAACCTGGGCGTACAAAGTATGTGCGGTTACAAAAAACGTGCACGTTAGCTTTCTGACATAGTTGAGCTACTTTCACTAACTGGATAAATGCCTGAGGAAAGATTTTTATTTACTGACTTTAACCCAATTTTATCTTGGAGACAAAATTAATGTAAGTTTCCATTCAAATCTTTCTTTTTTCTTTCATGCTTTTCTTAGTAAAATAAACAGTATGATTTCCCATATCTTCACAGTGCTTTGGTGTAGGAGACTTATGAAATCAGTATGACACATGCAGATAATGTTCAACAGAATTGAGAGTGTCTGACACATCGCTTCTCCAAAATTATGCTAAATTACATATAAGGTATTGGTTTGGACTAAGGCCTTCGTTATGCATTATCAGAGGTTGGGGTTTTATTAGAAACAGAAACTCATATCTCTTTGACCATATCAAATTCTTGTTGCAGGAGAGTTCAACCACTTTTTTATATTTGCCTTTTAATCAAATAAAAAGAGGTTCCATGATGTTGTTGGAAAAGAGTGTGAGTTTTTTTTTTTTTTTTTTTACTTTTTCCTCACCAAGGATGCTAACTAACTTCAGATGTTTAAGTTTTTTTTTTCCCAGTCAAATAATTGATTCTTTGGGTAACTGTCTGAATCTAGAGACTGATAGTTGGATTTCACATGTTCCTCTCTCTGAGGGGTTGTGATCTTTATCTTTGACTCTTGGTGATCTCAGCAGAACCAGAATTTCTCACTATGGATCTCACTGATATAATCAGAGGCTCTCATTGGTCAGAGAGAGAACTGAAAGAGGCTTCTTCTGGGAAAAGCTGACGGTTACAGGTGGGTCTTGTTGACTCTCTGTCTGACCTTTTTCCTGTTCTCTGTTCTCCTGTTGTCTGATATGGGAAATTGTTCATATCCGTTGGAGAAAACTGACCCTTGCAAAACTCTGCGGGTCATGCATGATGCATATCCAAAGATACAGAATATGGAGTTCCTTTAATTCATTAAATAATTCTATTTTAGAGAAAACCTAACAGCAAAACTAAATAATAGAGTTTGAGAGTAATATATTGTGAAGCTCACACATTCTCAGTGGTATTGTTTGTATGATTGTGTTTTGGGAACCTTCAAAATGCTTTTTCAAAGCCAAATGAAGTCAAAATAACACATTCTGATTGTAAAATATTAAATGCATTTGTGACTGTAGTACACAACAGTGATGACAGGACAAAATATTCTTGTAAATACTGGATCCTGCCATGCTCTTCCTTGCAGGTTTTGGATAGGGATATATTTCCATGGTATAGCTGCCAAAGCAAAGCAATGATGCTGGAAAAACCACTGGAAAAGTTCAGAAAGAATACGTAAGTCTCGTGAGCAAACCGGGAACTAGATTAGAGTAAGTCTCTAACAATATAATCATCACAAACTCTCTTTGGAGGAAAAGGGAGAGAAAAAGATAATTATTACATGTATAAAACCAATCCCTCATACTTTGTATGTATTTTGGGGACTTTTAAATATAAAGACAACCAAAATATGTACTAAAAACATACAAAAAAAGATCCTGTGTGCATGCTGTACCTAGTTAGTTGTAATAACTTCCTCTTGTAGAGGAAGCATGTAGGTGTTCCACATGCATCAGTTGAATGTAACTGTCAGCTACATCAGATTGGGTGGTCAGAGGATATCCTACTGACAGTGCCCTGGGTGGGAAACTACACTTCACCCTTTACTGATACTCTCTCATCCTGTTCAACACCAAAGCAAAGAGAAGCACCCGATAGAGTCATGACTCAAACAATAGTTCTCATTCACTACAATCTGTGTGCAAAAAAAATAAAAAATAATATATATATACAGTACAGTCCAAAAGTTTGGAACCACTAAGATTTTTTATGTTTTTAAAAGAAGTTTCGTCTGCTCACCAAGGCTACATTTATTTAATTAAAAATACAGTAAAAACAGTAATATTGTGAAATATTATTACAATTTAAAATAAGATAAACTGTTCTTTTGAACTTTCTATTCATCAAATAATCCTGAAAAAAAGTACACAACTGTTTTTAACATTGAAAATAATCATAAATGTTTATTGAGCAGCAAATCAGCATATTAGAATGATTTCTGAAGGATCATGTGACACTGAAGACTGGAGTAACGATGCAGATAATTCAGCTTTGCATCACAGGAATAAATTACTTTGTCAAATATATTTAAATAGTACACAGTGAAATAATATTTCACAATATTACTGTTTTTTACTGGTTTTTTTAATTAAATAAATGTAGCCTTGGTGAGCAGACGAAACTTCTTTTAAAATCATTAAAAATCTTAGTGGTTCCAAACTTTTGGACTGTACTATATATATATATATAGGTTTAATTCATGATTCATCAATATGTTCATGCTAAATGTATTATAAATTTAAAATAAAATTTTGAATAAACTGAAACCACATGTGGGCAAAAATCACATATGTAGATAGCCTTTGAAATAAATAAATTGTTAAGCCAATTTTTAAAATAAACATTTTTAGAAATGGAATGAAAGATTCAAAGAATTATTATATTGAATATGAATTATTTTTGAGAAACAAAATTATCATGAAAATAGCATTACAAAATGCCGCCTGCATAGGTGCTTGGGCAACTGGCAAATGAGAGAACTGAAAGATGAACACATATAGGCCTATTCAAAAGCTGTTTGTAGTGTTTTAATGGGTTTTTACAATTACATTCATTTCTTTACTAGAAGATCTTTCTGCACATGCTCTCAGGCAAGAGTGTGCACAAATGAGAGAGCTCAAATGAGCAAGAGAGAGAGAGAGAGAGAGAGATGAGGCTGTAGGAAACCGTCATGGACATGATTTGTGGGTGTGTTTCATGGGTGTGTTTTATGTAAATTACTATAGCTGTCACACTTTCCATAAATTAGAATAATCCGGATTCATGATTATAACCATTTACATGCGTACGCACCTGTTTGAAAATTATGCATTTCTTTCATTTGATCATCAGCTTGTAAACTCCAATCGCCTGAACCATTACATATCTAGTTAATGTATATGTAACTTTTGGCACATTATGATTCAAGAAGCCAGAGGTGACTGTCAGTGATGAGGTTTTGGAGAAAAATCTTGCGAGGCTCCAAACTCATCAGTGGGACCCCATTCTCTCTCAAAACGTCCATATGGTAATAATGTAAGTCTAGGTATAATACAAGTCATGGTTAGTTAATGAGTAGCGGTCTTAAATCAAAGGCTACACATCACTCTCACAGGAAAGAACATTCACAGTTCCAAAACCAGAGGTAACTAAATTTTAATTAAAAATAATTTTATAAGCGCAACAAATATGCAAAAGCAATTTGGTCTGATGACTTGAAACAAACCAGAACCAAATGTCCTATTGTGAAATTACGCGTTTACAACCTTCTTTTCCTGTCAAAAAGACTTAAAAACGTCTTGTGGTGTGTGTCATTGTTGATATGACCTCCCTGTTAATTTCCACACAACTGCCTGCATTCTCTGAACCCCTTCACCCAGATAGCTGCATACCCTGGCCGTCCCAAATCATTTTCTCCTTGTGAAGACAAACAAGAGCGATCGATTCATCCTCCCAGCAGGTAGAGGAGCCCTGCAGCAGCCCTGTCAGTAAAATCGTGAGCATCTACAGGCGTGAGGGATTGAATAGGCTGTGTGAGACGTGTAGGCTTATGACTGACTTGGGGAGGTGAAGGGTCTTGGGCTCCATTGGAGAACAGGGTGACCCCCACACAAAGGACCAAACAGAGACATTGGGTTTGTTTTGGGAGCATACAAGGCAGACACACACGGACACACACATGCACGTAGGAGAGGAATTTGAGAATGCCCTGATGTGAATGCTGTCTTTAATCCTTTTCCTGGTCACCCTTCTCCTTTCGTTGTGGGCCAGCAAGGCTGGACTTTCAGGAATCTCAGGAATTCCCAGAGTGCTTTTTACCCTATTCCTGCATGGAGACACCGGGCACAATGACAACACTGCCCTGTCTGTGTACAGGGTCATATCCCCCTCAGTGTCTTTCTCTCTCTGCCACCTCTTTCAGCTCTCTTACCCCTCAACTGTGATGTGCCAAAAACCTGTTAGCCATTGTGATTGGATATTGTAACAACATACAGGGAGTAGCACAATCACTGAGGGACAGTGCTTACAGAATCAAGGGTAATTCAGATATGCAGGTAAGAATTTAACCAAATATTCAATAAAGTTTTTAATATAAAATTTTTAGAGAGAGAGAGAGAAACATTAATTGACCACTAATTGGAATACTGAGGAGGATGAGTCCCTCTCAACATATATATTTTCCTGGTGGCAGGTATAGGCTATTTTTAAAGCCCTTAACAAGTGCTAGATTGACTAAATATTTCTAGTAAAGTAAAGTACAAGCACTGCCTGAAAATTTAAAAACATTTGAAAACGGGTGTCAAAGTGCAAGTTTTGAATACCATTATCATCTCTGTGTAAACTACAAAAATGCGAATTTGAAAAAATGGTTACGTCATGCACATATGTATTGCTTTCAGTCTATAGGCACATAGTGCTTCTTTACAAAGTCACATCGCCAACTACTGGCCTGGCCTGCATAATACAGCATTTTTAGTCATTCTCGCGGATCCATGTGAACAATCGCTTTGAGAGCTTTGTTGTCTATACGTGAAAAACTCATTGTCATCTAAGCATACCCTAAAACTAAAACTATTATTAGTTTTCGGTAATAGAAATAAAGCTAAAATAAAATAAAATAAAAATATTAGATGTATAACGTAAACTAAAAAAATGTAAATGGAAATCAGAAATCTCACCTTGGCAACTAACTGAAACAAATAAGCTAAAGTTGAAGTACTAGAATTACTCTACCTAAACAGAAATATATACACTAATAAAAATGACAAAAGCGCTAAAATTACTAAAACTAAAATTAAAATGAAAACTGAAAATATAAAAATAAAATTTTAATAAATACTGGTATATAAATAATACTAAAATAGCACCAAACACAAGTGTTAGATTGTCTAAAATTTCCAAATAAAAGTGCTAGATTGACTAAATTTTTCTACCTTTAAAGTCAGCATGAAACGGAAGTTGCAATCGTCTTTTCTTCCCTATTGTGATGTATATCTGAGTGAAACAGCTTCTGGAACAAGAAAAAAATTGAGGGTGAGACTTGATTTTGTTCATCGGGACTTGATTGGTTTGCTGTGATCTCATGTGAGTGTCCAGTTGTCCCACCCTCGTGCCAGTAAACACGTCATGAGAAGAGATGTCGTTTGAAGAGGGAGGGGAAGAATTGTACATTTTGATATCATGGGAACTAATACAATTTGAAGATAAGCATTTCAAGAGCAAAACCCCACCTGATTGTATCTGTTACAATTTACACCTGATGTGATATGATGAAGTGATAATATCTCCCATTTTTGTCCTAAACATCTGCGACCACAACACATTTTGTTGGTTTCTTGGTTTCTTTTTCTGAAGTTTCACTGGGTAGTCCCACCACTGTACAATCTTATTGGTGTAAAATCAGCTCAACATGTACATTAAACATAAAAAAATCTCTTGATCGGCTGAGCTTGTACATCACACAGCAATTTCACCTTCATTGTTGACAGACAAATTGCTTGAATCACAGCAGAAATCAGCACAGCTATGCTGTGAGATGCACATCTGCTGTTTAGGCTGCTTTTTTTCTGTTCAGCCCATAAGGCTCATGTGAAGCTACATTAAACACCAACATTACTTTCACAGTCAGAGATAAAACCACCAATAATGCAGCTTATTCTGTCAGGTTATGTTTTCAAAATACTCCAAAACAGTGCACCAGTAGAAGCAACAGAATTTTAGACCCCAATGACTGGGTAAATGTTAATCTTTTTTGAGTTCTATTCATTTCAACATATCTGCCCTTAGAAGATAAGACTATTATCACCAGTATGTCATAGCCGCTGACAGAAACCCGCTCTGTTTCACATCAGAGAGAATTAAATATGAGGCCTCACCCGACTAGGAGGTTTATTATAACCCATGCAACCTGACACCAAGGGTAATAATTCTAACTTAATAGGACTCTGTATTGGGAACTCCATGTACTATCTTATAATTAATGATTCCCTCTTTGTAAGATTAACTAAGAGGCCTGGTTTATTAGCTGGATGACAATCCCTCATTCAGCGCCTCAATCAGGCAGCGGGGGCTCCGTGCAGTTGAGTGCTGGCAGGGAGCTGGTTAACACTGACACGGCTGGCTGGTTTTAATAGGGAGGTAGTGGAGAGAGGGCGAGGTACAGCACACAGCACAGCCGACACCTGCAAACACTTGACTGGACTCGTACAGAGAGTGAGCGCGTCTGACTCTGGAATACTAACGGATTTGCCCCTCATGATATTGTGAAAATGACAGTGCGGCTGGAAATGGAAAAGTTTTTTTGAGCTCCGCGTAATTCTCAAAGGGTAACCGGTTTATAAACGCCAGCTAGTACTTTTAACTGCGACGACTGGAAACTTTGGCAACTGAGAAAAAAAACGAAGAAAGAACCTAAAAGACTACAAACAAATGGACATTGGCGCGTTTATGTGTATTTTGTGACTGTTTTGTTCGCACCGGACAACTGTGTGCCACGGAATGTAACATCTTCCATCTTAAGTTACCTGGACAAGAAGTAAGTGGCTCTTTAAAGAAAGAAACATGGTTGAAACATTGTGCAGTATGTTTGTTTGACTGTTGCTACTACGATTTTCTCATATTAGTTTTCTTTGTTTACGTTATTATGTCACCTATGTGTCTCGAACTGTGAGGTGCCTAACAAGACATCACTTGGGGCATCAGATGATTCCCAAAAATGCAGCTGACACGGAGAACGCCTATACTGTAAAAATGAAAAGATTTTTGATGTTCCACAGATCGATATACTGATGAAACTCTCAAGGAGCCCCTTGAAAAAAGATTAGTTCCCTGAGGAACTTACAAAATTGGACGCATAAGTTTTCAAGTGCCTTAAGGACCTTTCATTTATTATATTTAATTTTCACCAAGTCTTACAGTATCTCGGTGAGCAGCTCATAGCCATTGTTTCAGGCTCAGTGGTCCACAGGGTCCTTCGTCTTTAAGATGCTACGTGGTTCCCACATCAGCCTTCACTGTCCACTTTACACCCACACACTAAAGTTGCTCAGGAATTGTCAACTTTCTGTTAAAATCAACTCAGTAGGCAACGTTTGAGGACAATGAGGTGACATTTGGAAATGCACATTGTATGTTCTCCAGGTCAATGTATTATTCATTCACAGCCCTTACTAAAAAAGTAATGCATTATGGATCTTAAACGTAACAGATCTGAAATAATGTCAGATACATTTATCTTAGTCCTTATATTTTGTGTTTTTAATACATAGCAGATGGAGATATTTTTTATTTAACTTTCCAATAGTTGCTTACTTATTTAGCTTTTCTTTTCTTTTCTTTTCTCTTTTTTTTTTTTTTTGCAGTTTGGTACACAGTTCAAGACAGGTGAATATGTGGTTTATTTGGACCATTAATCACTTCTTTGACTGATTTGTAAAGTGCCTGTGAACTTTATCTGAAATATTGTCCTGGCTGTGCAACATTTGGTGGTTTCTGGAATCAAACATCCATGCTTGAAATACTGAGAAAAACATGAAAAGGCTCTTAGTGGTTATGATTTTTAAAGCTGTTTTGAAATTCATGTCTTTTGCTTGCAGCAGTTGAAATATAAAAAATGTATTTCATTCACGTCCTTGCTTTGGAAACTTAAGAATGATTTTTGTTTTTTTTATGCCATGACAGAGATGATGAATAAGGAATTGATTAGTAACTCGGTTTATGTGTTCATGGGTGCAATTACAAGTTTGAATCATTTAATGCATCACATGAAGGTATTTCTCTGAAGGTAATTCTGTTTGTTACCTTGGCCCTTGTACATAATCTTCTGTGTTGTTTCTCTGGCGTATTTTCATGCAGTTTTTTTTTGTAATATCTTGCTCTAAAAGCAGATGACCCTGATATAAAGATGGTCTGTTTTAGCAGTGTAGTATTTTCACCAACCCATTGAAGTCATTCAAAACCGACCTGCCGCTTGAAAGACTTGACAGTTGAATTCTGGGATCCGTGTCTCATCAATTATTGAACAGTTATTGAGGCAGACGAGGAAAGAAGGTCTGAAATCGATTGAGAACCATCTTGCCCTAAGGGGTTCACTGGATCTGCCTTTATTTTGGTATTGTTGACAGGCCTTAGTGAAATATTAATCTTGCCAATCATAGTATACACTGACTTAACTAGAAGCTGTGCAGTCCATACTAAAATCCCTTTGCTTGCACCGTCTTTTTTATACAGGCTTTTTTATTTTTCACAGTTAAAACATGTCAGTTCAAGGCTTTTAGTTATTGATGGAAATGTATAATAATTATAATATAATGAAATGCACAAGTACTGTTATGTTCACTGTTATGTTGAGACTTATTTTACACTTAGAAATATTTTAATTCTATTACATTAGATGAAATATCAAACCACATGGCATCTGCAAAAAGTGATGCTTAGCCATTTTTGTGATTACTAAACCAAGTGGGCTCAAAATTATTTTAGTATGAACTAGTATGCCCAATTAGTTAAAGGTGCTAAATAGGATGTTTTGTTATATACATTTTTGCAATATTACTTGAAACTGTCTTTACTAACTGATAAAAGACTATTTATTAGGTGCACTGAAAGTAATAATATTAATATACGTCATCTGTGCACAAGTTAGGGCCTTAAAAACATCAGCCAATCGTTTACGTGATCATCGCGTAAGCGATTGGCCCTCTGGCTTGTCAATCACTGCCATGACGTTCCCTGTGAGAGACGTGCGCGGCTGCGCTCTCCAGTAACTTTCCACACTCCACAGGCGCCGCATGCAATGTTTTTGTCAGGAGACAGGAGTAACAACTGCAGATTATGAGTTACCTGCGGTGAGTCCGACATAATGAATCCACTAACACGACACAGCGAATGCCGGTGGTAAACACTCGTGTTCCAATACTCATTCACAAGTTTTGGGAGGCGTTCCTTTGAAATGAGCTGTGAAGGAGCTCAAACGCAGTTGACGAAAAAAATCCTCTCTATCACCTTTAATTTGGGCTAATCAGTCTTACTTTTTGGATTCAGATTAGACCAATGTACTTTTTTATGTAACTGACTTAACAAAAAAGTAATGAACAATCTTGAAGAAAAAAATGAGACAACTAGTCCAAACAGTTTATGCAACCGGCCAAACTGTTCTCCTCAAGTTCACACAGGTGTCCTAGCAGAGTAACCACAGTTCATCACATTAACTATGTTCCACTAACATTTCAGAAGTTTGTCTCAATTTTAAACAGTATATGTACTGTTTTATAAATTAAAACCTTTCTAAATGTTTGCTAAAATTACTTCTAAAATAAATTCCTCTTAGTTTTATGCTTTTTTTAATGCAAGGACATGCTTAAACTTTTTTTTTTTTTTGAGGCTGCTATATTTCTGTTACTGACAAGTCTTCGAGATGCATCCAAGTTTATCTTTTCTTAATCTGTTTTTCCTTTTCCTTGTCATGAGGATGAAGAAGATGATAATAATGTTAAAAGTAAGCATTCTAAATTGGTCACTTTGTTCTATTTTCAGCATTCCTTTAAGACATTATGAGGTCATGTTTGGAAAGAGAGAATGAGAGAACTCAGCTGATGTCTTCGTGATTAACACACTTTGAAACATTAAGTAGGGAATCTTTTTTATATAAACAGCCCCTTAAAGGCACATAAATATTCACACAGATGCTTTTCCAGGCATATTCCAAAGAGATATGGATAGTTAATACTTGTATAAACCTGTTGACATAATGTTTTGAGCTTGATGGGGATTATTTGTCATGATGAGAACAGAAATATTCCTTTTATCAGCTATAATTCGCAAACAATTTATTGGACATTTCTTTAAATTTTTAATATCCTTTAGTTTTTGATTCATTTGCCATTTCAAACTTTTCACTTTCGGACCAACCATTGCTGAAGTTCACAGAATTTTCGTTTTACTAATTTAAAATCCCCTAAAATCTTTCTAGTGAAATGATTATAATGGATTTTCTATTCTTCCCTTAACTTAAACATTAAGGCTTTTATACCTCTCCCAGTTTTGTCTTAATTCAGGGAAATGATCTTTACCTCATGTTGTTTTTTTGCGCATTTCGACATTCATTTAGCTTTTTTTGTTCACTCCGTAAATGACACACTTAAATTCCCATTTGTCACAAGTGCCTCTCTCTCTCCCACACACACACACACAAACATAGAGAGAGATGCACTCATGTATACACTTCTCACTCTCTACAAATACAACAAGCCTCTTGAGACGGTTGTCATGACAGCGTCAGCAGTGCTGGGGGGTCAGAGTGGGGTCAGACTGGACTCTAGGGTTTGGTAGAAGGGGGAATACGGGGCACAAGTGATAATTTAGTGATGTCAAGTTGGAAATGGGAGGCATCCACCTTACGCGTTCTTAATGCAGATTGCTTTGAGATTTGTCACGCCTATTTACTGATTCCGCAATTTTTGTTGGTCTTCATATATTTATCATATCATATATTCTCTATGTTCTTTAATGCATCCATTCAGGCTTCAAAGCAGAAGCACCTGACATGACTTCAGAAAGCTGACGCCCCTATTCAGCCCCCCTTAGCAACCCCATCCCAGTCCTGGTGCCACATTTATGGAGAAAGGCACAATGCAGGGGCGTCAATAACAGTGAGCAAGAGTGCCTAATCCCTGCAGCTGTCAGCCCTGAGAGAATTAAGCCTCCATTCTGAAGATTCTTGGGTCTTTGCCAATCAAGACCAACGGTAGTTGCTGCGAGAGTCCGCTGATAACCAAACTATCTATCTATTCTCTGGCTGGAGAGGACAGTGGATACAAAGAAAATGAAGTCATCACATCAGAAAGGCATGAAAAGGCTTGGGGGGGGAAAGATGCGGGTGTTCGTCAGCTGTTCATCTGGTCCAGTGATGCTATGCTAATGTCATACTGTAGTGTCTGGTTGTTCTCAGACTATCTGGAAAATGTAATGGTATGACAAAAGAATAAAAATAAATGTCAAGTCAAATGTTGAATGAGGGATGCCAAAAATAACAAATGGAAACATGTTACTAAGAGAATTTAACCCTTTCTTTTCTTTGACTACTGGTCATATGATGTCGACAGTTTGTCAAAAGGTAGTCGTAGATCTGGATGGGGTTGCAGAATGATTGCATAATAAATCCATATCATCTATTGGTTGATATTAGAGAATGGAGTTTTTTTTTTTTATTTATTGATTGACATTGGATCTTTAATTGTGCATGCTCATTTCCTCTATTGTTGCATTTAGATGATCTTTACTGTCATCTTGCAAATAAATCTTTAAAAATATTATTTAATAATGTTTTATTTATATATATATATATATATATATATATATATTATATATATAATATATATATATATATATATATATATATTATATATATAATATACACACACACACACACACATAGACCACAATTTTGGTACTTTCTGTGAATTATTGCCTGCTAAATCCAGCCATTTTTAGTGCATGTGTGGTTCATGCAATATTATTATTATTATTACATTTTTTGTTTACATTTGTGTGATGCTTTGGATTGTCATTTCATCTTCAATGTAAAACCTGGGTCCTTAAGCAAAGTCAATTCTAAACAAATCAAAATGCCATTGAAACCAACCACTAATGGATTAGACCTCCTTTATTCTTTTGATGCAGTGCATAACAACATTGCATCCTATCATGAGGTCCCCTGATGCTGGAAAACAGCTGTCAGCTATGAATAGCAGAGGCCATGCTGGTGGGGTAATTGTTGAGGAATTCAGTGTTTATCATGTAAATAAAAGAAGAGAGGCCATCAAAACAGGTGTTGGTATGCACCGGGAGGGCCATGTGCTGTTCGCCCCGTTCTGCGTAAAGTCTTTCTAATGCTCCTGCTCTCAATTTGTAACATTACAACACACGAGCACCACTTTCAGGGATCTGGTTTTGCCAGAGGGGAGGGGAGCATTGTGGTGGGGATTAAAAAGAGAGACGGGCAGAGTTCATATGTGCGTATTTATGTGTGTGCGTATGGCATGAGAATGATGGAGTGCATTAATATTGCATGATGTAAAAGCACCTTTTTTGTTATTTCTGAATTAGTGCCTCATTATTTCTCCATTGGAGATAACCTATAATATGTGCCACGCTGCTCTTTCTCATTGTGTGAGGAAACGGTTGTTGCATGTTGCTTGGTGACTGCACAACACTGCTGATGTGTGAAGGTAAAAATGTCGCCGTGGTTTGTGTTTAGCGGTCACTTCAAAGACACGCAGATAAGATGTTCAGAGCTTAGCAGCCTTTGAAGACAGGAGCTGAATCCGGTTCTTAAGGGTGGTGAAGCTTAGCCAATGACTCCAAAGCAGTCTGCTCCACCCGGTTTAAATGCACAGTCCCGGACCTTCGTGTAGGGGGCAGCCAACATTAGAGCTGGAGAAGGGCCACAATTCCCTCAACAGTGGCATGCACTTAGCTCCTTGACACTAGAGAGCATATGTGTGTTTGTGAAAACCTTCCATCGCTTGTTAAGCGCACAACATGAACTTACTTTAGACCTGGCCCTGAGAAAGCCAATCTGTTATGCCACTTGCCAGTATAGGGCTGGCTGTCAGCCATTTTTGCACGACAGGTACAAAAAACATGCATCAAAGGCTACAACGGGTGGGTTAGTATATGAAAAACCAAAAATACAGCATTAAATGTATCTTTTTTTTTTCTTATCTACAACACAAAAATTCATAAAAATGGGGCCCAATGTACTGTTGATATGATTTTTTTCCGTATTCCGTACACTGTTATTTCCGTTTTGATTGTCAGAAGTTGTGAATGTTATAACATACCAAATGGTACCAAAACTGTACCTTACAACTTTTTTAGGACCCTTCCATTGGGGTACCAAGGACAGTAGTCCAGTACCTAAAGGGTGGAACTAGACTCACTGCAGAACGTTGATTGGCTGACAGAGAATCGTCACTTGCGCATGCTACAAGGGAAATGACAACACAAGAGATGCCAATTTTTTAATTTACAGTTGAAACGTACAGTTGGGCACACAGCAATATACCATGGTCGACCCAGGAAGTGCCGGCATAAACCAAGCCTATCAAGTAAGGTTACTGTTGGCGGTGGAAACACAAGCCGGATCAGGGTTTACCGTTCTGAATTGTTCTGTACTGTACTGTACTGTAGTCATAAAAGAGCTTTTTAAACGGTCTGTCTTAGGGCTGCATGATCGCCATCACCTGCTTTCAAATGGAGCGGCATTTAATAGACAGAGCCGTAGATCACTGAAAAGCCACGCAATATCGCGTTCATATCGCAGATGAATCGCCTTCGATAATGAACGCGATATTGCGTGGTTTGTCAGCGAACTACGGCTCTGTCTATTAAATGCCACTCCATTTGAAAGCAGGTGATGGCGATTTAGCGGTAATCAGGGAACCGGCTTTACTGACGAAATGCGCGTGACAATCACATGCGATATATCGTGCACCCCTAGTCTGTCTGAGCATCCGCTTTTGAAAAGAGTCATTGGTAATATAAAAAAAAGCAAGATGAATTAGATTTAACTTGCATTTTGCCAGTGTTTTTGCATCAATTGATTAGATGACAAAACACAAAGTAAATATTACTTTGACAAATGGTGTATGAATTATGCTGAACTGTTAATTTACTCTTAAAATTACTGTAAACCTTTAGTAATAAATCTCCCCAAAACATAAGTATGTTAGACAGCAAGCTATTTGTGGATATGTGGATTAGCTTTAAATTTGGTAGCAACTCTGCTGGAAAAAAAAAAAAAATAGCATAAACCAAGTCATAAGATGGCTTGCTGGCTTGGTTTTGGGGGGTTTTAGGCTCTTGTCCGACTGGGAGAGCAGCTTGCTGATCAGCTAAACCAGTAAAAACCAGCAAACCTTAGCTTAGGATAGTTCAAGCTGTTTATTTTCCTACAGAGAAGGTAGAAAGTAAAACTTAACAGTAAAGTCTGAGTTCCTGGTAAATGATTATTGTATTTCTTCTGTGGTGGATGTTGAAACATGACCCTCTTGACCCTTTTGTACACTTGTTAGCCCCTGTGGGCTGTTTTCGAGTCAGTGGCAGCTCTATTGCTGAGCTAATGCGTCACGCTAATGAGCGCTAACATTGACAGCAAACCGCATTAGCCCCACCCAGCCTGCGTTCTGAGAGGTGATAGGGTTGACTGCTTCACCTTTGCTTTTCCACCTCAGTGGTTTAATTGCTCAGGTTAAAGCTCTTGTTACTTTTCTCTCCTTCTTTTCCATCCATCTGTTGTTTGTTCAGATTTACTGAAAAGTGGTTACAAAATCCTCAGAGGCCTAGAGATAATGCACGGTTTGTGCTGTAGAATATGCTTTTGATTCTCACTTTCTTCACAGGAGAATGAAATGTAGCCTGAGGATTTGGAGGGGATTTCAGAGATTTTGAGTTTCAGCTTGTCATGTAGCCATATATCTTGGGTAGAGTAAAGTAGAGTGGTTTATCTACACGCATGAATTACTTTAAACCTGTTATGTTGTTTTACTCTATAATAGCTCAAATCTCCAAAAATGTGCTTATACGCACACAACCCACTGCAGTTTCCAGCTGAAATAAACACTAGCGGCAGTGAAACACCAACATCTTTTGTTTCTTTTCACACAAATTATTATTACAGGAGCAGATTATTGATTAATAAAGACTTTTTCCATGCGATTCCTTGCACTATTCAATGTTATCATTATTTTTAAAAAATAATGATAACATTGAAAAAATGTTATAGAAGGTATTTTTAAAAGCCAATTTATAACTTCTCACCTGTGAAATCGTAAATCATGTTTTCTCTCCTCCCCTTACAACTCTAGACTGCCTCTTGTTCAATCCATTGACAATGCAGAAAAAAGACTTTAGACATTACATTAGACCATTAGAGACCCTATAAATTAAAACCTATATAAGAACATAAATGCATACCACTTCTTAAATTTAAAAGCTGCATATCAGTGATACTGTGGACAATTTTATTTCAGCTCTCTGCTTTTTCTGTTGAATGTATAATGTTATAATGCAGGGTTAAACATGATTTCCTCATGATATAATAGGAGTACTCTACTAAAACAGCTTTTTAAGTTATTATAGTGGACTGCTGTGAGTAAGTATTTTATTTATAAAATGAAAACAGTCAGCACTTCTATTAGTATTAGATTCAGCGTTGTTGAAGCATGCAAGTTACAACATTGCCTCATCTAAACATATGTAGTGGCTGCATGAAAATCTGAATTCAACATCAACAAACATCATCTTCATTCTAATTTGAAAGGCTTTGATATCATATCTGTGACCACAAATGTTACAATGTTACAAAAGAGATAATATGCTGAAAATAATCGCATGTTTGTGTGGGTATCTAATATTTTTTTTGCAAAGCAGTCTTAATTATTCATCAAGAGAAAATATTCATCAATGCAACACAATGACCACATGCCCTGGCAACTTGCACTACTTGACATAAATCGTTAAAAAGGAGTTAAGGTTTTTTTTTTTTTTGCCGCTTTGAACTCATCTTGACCTTTCTCTGAATGTTGGATAAAACGTGGATGTGAGCATGGGCGTGACATGCGAGTGACTGATAGTCATGGACACGTCAGGTCACTGACTATGTTGTCTCTTTGAATTTTAAATCTGAATTTAATTGTCCCATGAAAACCTCTGTATGAACACACTTGCTCAATGAAAAAATGGAAATTGTATTGAAAGTGCGAGGTACATGTGCGATTTCCAAACTGCCGTGATTCATACAACAATCAGATTCACGTTTTTTCTCTTCTGGAGAAAATATAACTAGAATTTGTTTTTCAAATGAGCCTGAATTGAGGTAATCCCATAATGAGGTCACGTTATACAATACTTGTATTTAGTGTTAATATGAATTGGTTTATGAACTCTTGTCTCGTTTTGAAATATAGGCCTATTTATTTAATGACTAGAGCAAAACCTCAGAGAAGAACTCACAAAATTATTATTCTTTGCAGATGGAACTCATTGACAGACACTAACGGCTCCAGGCTAAAATGCAGCAGTACGACAATAGTCTCTGATCGTACCTCTCTGATTTCTCCCCATGGGTCGTTCTCAATTTGCCTCTGGAGATCAGGTGGCCCAGATAAACATATGCAATCTGTGACTGCCCACAACTGATAGACCAAACAGCCACCTTCATGCAGTTTTCCACCCATTTTGTTGCATCATTTACCAGAAATAAAGCATCTAATATCAAGTAGAAAACACGTTTTATGGGTGAAAAAGAGTGACTAATGGAAAATTAACCATATCCTTGAAAAAGCAGAGCAAATGAAGTAAAATCAAATGAAAACTCATCCCTTGTTTTTTTTTTTTTTTTTTTTTTTTTTTTTTTTTGAGCAGCTTGTGTTTCTGGTTTTCTTGGCATGCATGATTTGGCTTGATCATCCATCTTTAGCGATGCTGTCATTGTGTTTTGTGTGTCTTTGGTTAAAGGTTGCTGGCCGCTGTGGTTTAAAAGCACAGTGTGAGTCTCAGTTGAAGCTCTCAGCTGTGACTGTTTTTGTAGTGAGTTACTGGCTTTTAGGCGTCTTCATCACATGAGAAGCACACAGTAATCCAACCCACAGAAGTAGAGATGGTTTTCCTGGTTTCATCAATCTAGAAATTTAAGATGGAGTCAGCCATTAGAACCCTTCAATCATTTTTGGATATCAAACCAAGTACATAAACATGAGAGATGTAACAAAACAAATGAAGATCATCAGGTTTCCTTATGTAATTGAGAACCAAGAAAAAAAAAAGATTGCAATGAATAAACATGATAAATCTAAACCAAACATTTTTTGGTTGAGAGCTCTAAAAAGATTACATCAAAGGACAAAATGTCAAAGAGGAGACTGGACAGACATGTAAGGACGAGTCTTCTGTCACTATGAAGACTGATGAAGACCGTCAAGTCTTCGAATTGAGAAATGGCCTGTCTTCTGTAGAGGAATGTATGGCACAGTGTTATCGGCTCTAGACAATCCCTCAGAGCTCAGAAATGGCCTTCTGCTTGGTTTTGAATTATCTCAGATCATTTTGACTGACTAGATGAGCTGTTAGACATGCACCCTTGAAATTCTTAGCTGTATAGTTTGATTAAAAACAACCAATTCACAGAGATTTAACATTCTTTTTAATAATGGGGGACATGCAGGGTGTTGGTCATGTGATCAATCTTGTCTTTATTCATTGGGGCTCCCCCTGCTAAAAGTCTTTCTTTGTTGGAGGCCCATTAAAGAGGTCTGTGTGTTTTTTTTTTTAAATTAATTTATTGACTTACAAACTCTCCTCCATGTTAAGTTTTACTTTTAGATTCCAAATGACTTCTAAATGTCTCCCTGCAAAAGCATGAGCTTTTTTAAATCATGCTTTCTTATTTGTCAATTAGAGCTTCTCTAAAGGGTCCTGTGAGTGAAAATGCAGACATTGGTTCAGCAGGAGGGAGCCACTGCAGTTGAATCATTGAGGGAAAGTCTCCCAGAATCCTTTGTGTCAGGTCGCCCCATGACCTACTGTTTCCACATACCCAGGCTCCTTAATGGTAAATGCGCTGCGCTATTGGTTTTCTGTATTCATGCCTTCTGCATGGAAACTAATTTCCACTTGAAGAGGAGCTCAGCTGGAGAGAGAAAAATAGAGTGTTAGAGAGTGGGACAGAAATGAGTGCAGAGGGTGAGAGAGAGTCTTTGCCAAATTATAGTTTTATTCTCTTTTTGCTGTTCTACACTATTTTCATTAAAGGAATAGTTCACCAGAAACATCATTATTTACACATAAAGATATTTAAGCTTAAACTTAAAATTCTATATTTAATTGCATATAAATCCATTTGGATTACACAATTTTAACATAAGCAAACTAATACATTTAATGTGATGCATATTTGTCAGTCATGCATAAATGAAACTAAAAATTATATTTCTGTAAAGAACTAATACACTGAATATGTTTTACAAACACACAGTAACCAGGTTTATATATTTATTATCATTATCATTAAATCAAAATTGTTTCAATCTTGCTTGTTTCACAGCTGGCCAAGTTTAAATCATACTTTTTAACTGATTAAATGTAATCGTTTTCACACTGAACAGACATGACATGACACACTAAAGAAAAACCAATTTTAAAAATATATATAAAAATTACTATTTTCTAAGTCTTCTGAAACCATGCAACAACTTTGTGTTTATATTTATTTTAATTTCATTTTAAGTTGCAGTCCGTAAACTTTTTTTGTTTAAAAATGATCCAAAATCAGTTTTTGAGCAAGTACATAACCAGCCAGACCTTAGCCCGATTCACAACGGTAAGCTTGTAATAGGGACCGACATCACGATGGAGAGACACCATCGTGATGCCACGCCCCCGCCCCGCTCCGCCCCTTTTATTCCCCTCGCGTGCAACCTAAAGCCTGGATGAGTCATTAGTTGGGAAATAAAATAACCCTTTCGCACGTAAGTTTAAAATATTCTGTCTGACCCCCCAGCGTGAGTTTTTCAAGGCGACCGTTATTTAGAACGTATCTCTTTATGGTTTCCATGGTGACGCGTCATTGCTTGTCATGTCACACACCGCAGTGCTGTATGACTGATGATCTGCTTTTATTTCAGTTTTCCTTTTTTATTCAAAATATTCACTAATTTGTTAACTATAACATGAAATATCTGATATTCCGATTGTCAAATATGTGAAAGTGGATGTGTTTTGCTGTTTAAACAACTTCATAATGATTGCGTTAGTTGAGCTATACACGTTATGGGCGTCGCTATGTTAGTTTGTGCCACAGGTTCTGTTGGATTCACAACATCTTATATGTATTTAAACATCCGAAACCTAAAATAAACATTAGGTGGTTGAAAACACTGCATATTTGTGATATATGAAAAGTGCTGCGCACTTCCATCTCTGGTTTAGCGCCAGCTAAAGCGCACACGCACATTTTAATTTGGCAATTGATCACGTGATGCACCGGTGTGATCGTACGCGTCTATTATAAAGTAATGAAGCAAAATAATTAATAATAATTATATAATAATGAAAAATTAAAGTACACACCCCCCAGCCCGGACGATATCATTGTCCATCACGATGTTTTACTGTAAACATCGTCAACTGCCAATTTAGGGGACATCGCCCAACCCTAGCTTGTAATAATGTTTTATAATAAAATCGGTACAGGTGGGTTTCCGCGGGAAATTTGAGCATGCAGCCGTTCGTCTTTGCGTCATTCCGTCATGTCTGTTTACATAAAGAAGGAGTCCCAGCTAGTAGGCTATATGGCATGTGAGGATGCTGCCTGTGGCGGATCATTTATACAGCCTTTTCTCATACCATCTGGAATAATTAAACTCATTATTGATGGAGGATTGTTATCCAGAAAGGTCCAAATAACAATCATCAGTGAAAACTGGAGATTCACCCGTAGTTAAAAGCAAAAGATTTCAGACTGCGGAGTGGCTACAGAAATTGAAATCTACAGGTAACACTAATACACACTAAATACACATAGTCACGCAATGCTGATGTTGAACAAAGTATAACAATAATAATAATTTGCATGGTTTGATATGAGCTAAGCGATCGTTAGATTTATCACCATTGGCAGTGCGATTGTAATGCTTTTTTTTTCAGTTGGTCAGAACAAAAGTTGCAGACATGTTACTTGTTCAGATGACATTTTCTTAAAAATTCTTATTTTGGCCAAGTCTATCTATGATTACATTTTCTTTCCCTTTTCAGACATCATCTAATTCATCCTCCCTGCTGTCTGTCTCATCCTCTGCTGCTCATTTTATTGCCTCACCCTTGTCCTTGACCTCTGCTTATTCCCAGATTTACTCTGCTTCGTGTCCGTTTTATAAGAACCTCATCATTCTGTTGCTCCATGTGCAGGTGTGGCCCACTTATGCAGACACACACACACAGTGATAATGACACCCCTGTAGCCACTTGAGGCATATAATTAGAGAGCAGACATGTGCTGACTCTTAACGATAGGTATTCTCTAGGCTACGGGGCTCACCCATGACTGCACCCTCACATTTACAGTGCATCTCAAAATAAAAGATGCACTCCCTCAGGTTCAGAAATAAAAGCATGATGCAGATTGTTTGGAATTGCACTCCCATATGTACTGTAACAAACGGAGAAGTTAAAGCGGTGTATCATTACACATAATCAGTGCTGGGTTACTAAAAGTAGTAACACTACTAATTTAACTACAATTTTCAGTAGCGTTACTCTAGCTGTTTTCAAAATAGTGTCGCTGTTCAAGTAACCATGTATTTTCTCCCAGTAGCAAGCTGTATTTTTGTAATATTGTATGATATTGTACTGTACACATGAATGTACTCATTCTTGTGTGAACAAAATGTTGACTCTCATAAAGCATTTGGGAAGTCTGATTCAATAAGTGAGTCGATTCATTTGGTTCATTTAAAATGACCAATTAAGGTCTGCATAAAAAAAAACGGATGTTGCAATAGTCTTTTCTTTCATATATTGACATATATCCGAATGAAACGATTACTCAACAAGTAAAAATGTCTTGGTTTTGTCCATCGGGAATTGATCGTTGTGGTTTGACCCACTGATACACCGAAGTCTGTACTTTTGACAACGTCAATAAATACTGCGATATTCCATAGAAAAATAAGAGTTGTCAATTTTGATTGGTGAAATCGGGTGAAATGGTGACTTTAAAAAAAGAGACTAATTTGAAAAATATTAAAATATTCTGATCATTTTTCAAAATTATACTTTTGTTTTTGACTGTTATTTCTTTTATTGGTTGTGTAGTGTAAATTTAATTGTTCAAATGATATTCAATGTTTATAGAGAATTGTATATATCTGATTTATTAGTAGTTTTTAGTGTAGCTAACTACATGTAGCTTGACAAACTACAGTTTCAAAGTAGCTTCCATAACACAGCAGCTAATGATGTTATATTTCAGTATTCATTAATGCTCTTCTTTAGTAATGTTTTGGGTAGGCCTATATTTATATGTATACAAAACAAGTCAGTCGAAAGGAAGCAAATCAGACATAATGTGGGAGTGCTCTCCTTTTCTGCATGTCTGGATTGTTGAGATAAATTTGACATGATGACAATAATGTGTTTGTGCCAGATTTTAATCTTCTGAAATCTTCACAGATTGGTCATTCCCTCTGGTGCCTTTCAAGGGTAGCAGACAGTGGAGAATTCAGCAGTGCTATTGTTTTATGAATCTCAGACATCAGTTGTGCCGAACCCGAATACTTACTCAAATATCTTAAAGCCTATTTCTGCTCTCCAGACCAAATTCATGATACTTCAGTACGTTTATCATGTGCTGTCTTTTGGCTATTGTTCCTTTGTCATTTTTCATCACTGAAAAGTGTCATTAACCCTGGAAGAAGGCCAAAGTACAGCACTTCATAGCGTGTTACAAAACCACCTCAGCGAAGATGCCGTTAGTGGTAGAACCACAACAAACCTGTTAAATAACAGCATAGTATACATGGTGTACTTTTGTGGTGGCACTAATTATTTAAAAGATTATTCCAATTTCAGTCCAAGGATACAGCGAGACACTTACAATGGAAGTGAATTGAGCCAATTTATAAATGTTAAAATACTCATTGTTTTAATCAAGATGTAAACAGTATAGGGGTTGACATGATTTTAGTGTGAAATAATTCCTTAGTAGCGTTTTCTGTGTAAAGTTATATAATTATAACTAGGTCGTCAATAAAGCCAGTTCCCTGATTACCGCTAAATCGCCATCACCTGCTTTCAAATGGAGCGGCATTTAATAGACAGAGCCGTAGATCACTGACAAGCGACGCAATATCGCGTTCATTATCGAAGGTGATTCATCTGCGATATGAACGCGATATTGCGTAGCTTATCAGTGAACTACGGCTCTGTCTATTAAATGCCGCTCCATTTGAAAGCAGGTGATGGCGATTTAGCAGTAATCAGGGAACCGGCTTTACTGACGAAATGCACGTGACAGTCGCATGCGATTTATCGCCCAGCCCTAATTATAACTTTAACCTTTTGTGTAAAGTTATTAAATATCATCTTCAACCTCATTGCCATGATAATGTAACGCCAAAAACCCTAAAATGATCATAAAAATCACAAGAACTTTATAGCTCAAATAATACAAGTAAGAAAGTTTAAACAAAAAATAAATTCACGCTACCTTTTTTTTTTTTTTGATGCTTTTTGAATTATGCTTATCGAGGATGTATTTGGTCAAAAATACAGTGAAACTGTAATGTTGTGAAATATTATTTTCTATATTATATAATATTTATATTTTTATATTATATTTTATATTTTTTTAATATGTTTTTCCATTCTTCATGATCCTTCAGAAATCATTCTAATATGCTGATTTGATGTTTAAGAAACATTTCTTATTATGCATCCTCGCTGAATAAAATTGTCTTTCAAAAAAAAAAATAAAAATAAATAAATCTTACTGACCCTAAATATTTGAACTGTAGTATAAGTGCTAGTATTAAATATTTAGCTTCACATGTTTGCTTTTAAATCCTCCTAAAATTGGCCCCATTTATTACTTTTGTGTTTCCTTATAACTTTTTTTGTGGTTATCAACACTGATAAGCTGCTGTAGATTGATCTCAAAGGGTTAGTTCACCCAAAAATGAAATTTCTGTCATTAATTACTCACCGCCATGTCGTTCCACACACGTAAGACCTTCATTCATCTTCGGAACACAAATTAAGATATTTTAGAAAAAATCCGATGGCTCAGTGAGGCCTGCATTGCCAGCAAGATCATTAACACTTTCAGTGCCCAGAAAGCTAGACATATTAAAACAGTTCATGTGTGTACAGTGGTTCAACCTTAATATTTTAAAGTGACGAAAATACTTTTTGTGCACCCCAAAAAAAAATTTGTGATTTCAAAACACTGCTTCATGAAGCTTCTGAGCTTTACGAATCTTTTGTTTCAAATCAGTAGTTCAGATTGTGTATCAAACTGACAAAGTTACGCCCCGCAGTGGTGAACCATTGAAACTTGAAACACTTATGACACTTGTAACAAAGCCTCATTTACTGAAATCATGTGACTTTGGCAGTTTGATACACAATCTGAACTACTGATTCGAAACAAAAGATTCGTAAAGCTCCGAAGCTTCATGAAGCAGTGTTTTGAAATCTCCCACCACTAGATATTGTTGAAAAGTTTTTTGGGTTTTTTTGGCACACAAAAAGTATTCTCGTCACTTTATAATATTACATTTGAACCACTGTACTCACGTGAACTGTTTTAAATATATTTTTAATATCTTTCTGGCCATCTGAAAGTGTTAATTGTCTTGCTGGCAGTAGAGGCCTCACTGAGCCATTGGATTTTACCCAAAAAATCTTAATTTGTGTTCTGAAGATGAACGAAGGTCTTACGGAGGTGGAACGACATAAGGTTGAGTAATAAATGACAGAATTTTCATTTTTGGGTGAACTAACCCTTTAACTTGTATTAAACCCCGAATATTCCTTTTAAATCAAACATTTCCACTTTAAATTGAGTTAAAGACATTGACATATTGTGTCATAAATCAGCATTGTTCTGAGCTCAGCAGCTTTGAGCAGTTTCATTATAAAAAATGCTCGCAAGTGTTTGCATTCCTGTTACGGTTATCCCTCATTAAGCATGTAAATCTGTGTACACAGCTTGCATAGATACGTGCTCGCCATATTTAGTACCTCAGACCAGGGTGATTTTCTTCAGATACGGAGGCTCACAGTAGGTTTGCCGTTCCCTGCTGCCCAGGAGTAAGAGTTTAAGATTTAAAGCAAGGCAGTGTGACATGGATTTGCCGTAGCTGGAAGGATTTGGCAGACATACTTAAGAAACCATTGCTCTCTGACTGCATAGTTTTCTAATCTCTTTTGGGCGCATGTCCCCACTGCAGAAAGACTTGCTGCCCTCTCCCACACAATTTAACACTATTTTCGTGGAAAAGGCCAGTTGAGTTCAGATATTTGTCTTTTTTTCCCCCAGATATAAAGCTAAAAACAAAACAAGAATATGTACGTTTGGATAATTTGAGCTGCTGTGTTTATATATCTCAACATTGTGATTTAACTGGCCTGTTTATAGTCCTCACTGTGGATGGTTGTAAATGCTCTGAGAAAAGACATAGAAACTTACACCCCTGTGCTACTGTGTTGAAACATTTCATTCAAATATTGAAAAGCCAACCAGACACCTTTTGTGCTTTTTCTTTTCTTTTCAGTGACTTGTAAACAGGCCTGAATTTGGGGCAGGGCTTTTCAGTGTGGGAGCTTCTATGCTAACAACACAAGAGCATTGTTGAAATTGCTTTTGTTTTATGGGCCACATTTATGGAAACAAATTGAACCTTGTCTTGAAATGTATATAATTACTTATAATAAAAGTTTCCAGTGTTTCAGAGCTGTAACGCACTAACTGTTTCTGTCTCTCTCACACTTGCAGATCTCGGTGGGTAAACTGCTGCCATTATCATGAACATGATGCAAACCCTGCTTCTCATCCTGAGCTTGTGTGTCTGGGGTTGTCATGGCAATGCCCGCACAACACCCCGAGTGCACCTGTCATATAAAGGTGAGAAATGTAGAATTTTTTTTCCCCAGTTTTTTAAACATGCGCGCACATCTTTTTATTTATTCATTCTTTTCTGAGTAAACAATACATTACTGGTGTGATATAACAAAGCTAGCTGTATTTAACATACATTGCTCCATTGTTAATAATAAAATGTGGCATAGAGGTGATCAGAATTATTATACATCTCATTATCACATTAAAAGATACAACCATTCAGTCAGAAACGTGAAACATTTAGCGCAGTGGTCTCAAACTCAAATTGGCGGGGGGCCGTTTCTGTGATTGACACCTCATAGGAGGGCCATATTAACATTCAAGCGCAAGAAAGCGCAACATATTTCAGAAAATTTACTTTCCTTTGCATTATTTCTCATTTACTTCAAATTTCATTAGGCCTACTAAAATATTTTTATACGTATACTATAAATATTTTATTTACCATACTAAAATGTAAACAGCAGTGTCTCTCTCATTGTTAAAGAGTGTAATATAATTATATAATACTATTACTAATATAATACTACTAATTTACTAAAATAATACTAATATAATACTATTAATTACAATAGTCTGGTAAAACTTCTCACATCCAACAAGGTGCATGGAATAAAAAATCAGTAATTTAGAAACAAAACCAGCAACACTTGTGGTGTGGAAGGGTCAGAAATAAATAAAAAACTGGAGCTAAATATATCAACTTTATTTTGCCAAAAAATAAAAATCTCTCATTGTTACATACATTATTAGTTTTTAACATCTAGTGGAAGTATTTTCCCTTATTTTATGTTAGCTTAAATAACATTGAAAACTTGCACTGAACAACACTGTACAGAACAAATACAATCCCTGAATGCATTTGTACACTCTTCTGTTTCTTGACAGACACTTGACAGCGCTTGCGCTCAAACAGCTGAGCCACATTTGTCCAAGATGCCGTTTGAGCATCAGTAATGTTTAATGGTTGCATCCGACGCGTTTCGGTCGTTTAAATCGACGCTCGTGACTTAAACTCGAGTGCTTTTACTGTAATTTAACGACAACGACAGACGCTACTGGAGCGAAATCGCTTTGGAAAGGAGAATGCGGCGCGGCCGCTTATGTGACGCGATATGTGAATGCCCCTTAGAACGGCGACTTTTTCTTTGCATATCAGACAGGTAGCAACTAGAGAATAATAATAATAATAATAATTTAGCGGGCCGGATTATGTTTTATTTTTGAGATCAGTTGCGGGCCGGGCAGAGGCCAGTTTGAGACCACTGATTTAGCGTATGTCTTCAGAGATCAGAGGTTTTTATCCTGGATATGTGAGGGATATGTGATTTCTTTGTCCTGTGGAACACAAAAGAAGATATTTTGAAGAATGTTTCAAATGTTTTTGTCCATATAATAGAATGTCTAAAACAACATTGGACCCCAATGACGTTTTTATTGTATGGACCCCTGATCTTAGATGATAACTTTTATGATCAAACTGTCTTAAACAATAAAACATTTACATTTGACACTTACATTTTCCTAAATGCATTAAATATGGAAACTTTTATTTTTCATTTCATTGACAAGGCATGTTTGCGATTTCTAGAAAGTCTGTGGAATATAGTTTTCATGCCTTGTGGAGTTTCTGAGTGGCTTTTTACTTCCTCGCTTTTCTTACTGTTCCTCATGTCACACTCTCTCTCTCTCACTTTCTCACTTCCTGTCTTCCTGTGTATGTTTTGAATCTGGCACCAGCATGCCTCATCTCCCAATTAATGCCCCAGAGAGGGGACTACCCATCATCCCCTCTGCAGGGGGATGTGTCACGGCGGGGCACAAAGAGATGCAAGCAGAGCGAGGCAGATGTTTGAAGTTTAAAAGTCAAATCTCTCAAACACAAAAGCTTTAGCATTTTTTCCTCATTCAGCTCGCAAACGACGGTCAAATACCGTGCTTGAAAAGATACAGTGGCATTGTTTAAGAGATATTGCTTTATATAATGAAAGACACTAGGCACAGCTGCATGCAGACACATTTATAATACTATTTTGCCCACCCATCTGACAGAAGCGCAGCGGCACAACAGGTCAAAGTCTGACATGAATTCGCTCTCAGTTCTCAGAAACTGTCACACACAAAACCTAGCAGGTGTCTCTGCAGTGGAGCCCCATTACTTTGTATAATCCATCAGAAAGTATTCACACACAAATAGAAACACATAAACTCACACACACACACTTACAGTCTCCTCCGCAAGGTATATTTAGTACACAACCTGGTGGCGTGTGCCAACCTGTGCCATTTCAGCAAGCTGAGGCATGGTTCTTCATGACACCCTACTGTCAGGATGCTGGGCTTTCCTAACAGTGTCCCGACCAGGCGCTATGCAACAATTTTTCAATTTTTCAAATTGAAAATGCTGCGAAACACAACAAACAGCAAATCGGCATACATTTAATGGCTTTCCAAGTGGAATTTGAGGGATTTGTCATAATTGCCAGTGTTTCTGAACTTCCACAATAAGTCTCTCCATTTTAAATTTTAATATAAAAAAGTATGATCAAAAACTATTTGTACACTTGAAAATGTATGAATATCATTGCATTATGCAAGAAATTATAAAATATGTTTTATATCATTTAAAGGATTAGTTCACTTCTGAATGAAAATTTCCTGATAATTTACTCACCCCCAAGTCATCCAAGATATTCATGTCTTTCTTTCTTCAGTCGAAACGAAATTAAGGTTTTTGAGTAAAACATTCCAGGATTTTTCTCCTTATAGTGGACTCTCCAAACGGTTGAAGGTCAAAATTACCCCTGCAGTTCTATCATGAACCCAGTCTGGGAAAC